>NW_014543979.1:410461-412599 GCF_000741045.1 Vigna radiata var. radiata | reverse complement strand
ACGAGAAAGCCTTTCGAGTCTCTTGGGAAAACGATACTTGGTCTTACCATTTATATTACTTGTACGATTTGGTACACTTGTCAATCCGTCAACATACTTTTTCTATCAGTTTTACAACCTCCATAATCTGCATCAGAGTAACCTATTAAACTAGGTGAGGCATCAGAGGGGTACCAAAGTCCAAAGGAAGTGGTTCCCTTAAGATATTTTAGGATTCTCTTAACAGCAATCAAATGTGATTCTTTAGGATTAGCTTGGTATCTAGCACATACACAAACACTTTGCATAATATCTGGTCTACTAGCAGTTAAGTACAGCAAAGATCCTATTATGCCACTAAACATAGTTTCGTTCACTCTTTTTCCAGTTTCATCTTTATCTAAGTAACATGAACTACCCATAGGTGTATTGGCTTCTTTGCAGCTATCCATACCAAATTTCTTAAGAATTCTCTACAATATTTAGTTTGGGAGATGAAAGTACCTCCATTCATTTGTTTTATCTGTAATCCTAAGAAAAAATTTAACTCACCCAGCATAGACATCTCAAACTCACCTTGCATTATTTTTGCAAATTCTTCACACAAAGAGTTATCAGTTGACCCAAAAATAATATNATCTACATAAACTTGCACAATTAAAATGTGTTTTCCTACTTTCTTAATGAATAAGGTTGAATCAACCTTTCCTCTAAAAAACTCATTGTCAATCAAAAAGGTACTAAGTCTTTCATACCAAGACCTAGGTGCCTGTTTAAGACCATAAAGGGTCTTTTTCAACTTGTAAACATGATCAGCAAATCTAAAATCTTCAAAGCCAGGAGGTTGACTAACATACACTTCTTCTTTTATAAAACCATTTAAGAAAGCACTTTTGACATCCATTTGATACAGTTTAAATTTTATCAAAGACGCATATGCAAGTAATAATCTAATTGCTTCTAACCTGGCTACTGGTGCATAAGTTTCATCATAATCTATACCTTCCTCTTGACAGTAGCCCTTAGCAACTAGCCTTGCTTTATTCTTTGTAATGTTTCCATCCTCATTAAGCTTGTTCCTGAATACCCATTTCGTTCCTATGACTTGGAATTCATCTTGTTTTGGAATNAGTTCCCAAACNTCATTCCTTTCAAATTGATTTAGCTCTTCTTGCATAGCAATGCACCACTTATCATCTTGAAGAGCTTCCTTTATGTTCTTGGGTTCTATCTGAGACACAAAAGCAACAGTTAGACAAAAATTATTTAGATTATGTCTAGTAGTTACCCCTTTTGATATATCTCCTATTATGTTGTCCAAAAATAGTCCTCTTGGTTGTTGATAGGTTTTAGAATCAACAGCTTGGGGTGTTTCTTGAAGTTCCGGAGGATAATTCTCATTTAGATAAATCTCTTCAAGAGCTTCTCTCAAGTAGTCCTTATCACCTGCAATGGGTTTATTTAACTCAAGAGGATTTACCTCAAGGTCTACAATCTCATCAAAGACAACATGCATTGATTCTTCAATTATTAATGTTCTTCTATTGAACACTTTATATGCTTTGCTAGTCAACGAGTATCCTAGAAAAATTGCTTCATCAGATTTTGCATCAAATTTACCAAGATTATCTTTTCCATTATTTAAAACAAAGCATTTGCATCCAAAAATTTTCAAATGAGATATATTTGGTTTTCTACCATTCAACAATTCATATGGAGTTAATTTTAGAATTGGCCTAATAAGCATCCTATTTAACACATAGCAAGCAGTGCTTACTGCATCAGCCCAAAAGTATTTTGGCACATTAGACTCCTTCATAAGCGTTCTAGCTAATTCTTCTAATGATCTATTTTTCCTTTCAACAACACCATTATATCGGGGAGTTCTAGGTGCAGAAAAATTATGTGGAATGCCATATTCTTCACAAAATTTTCCAAAAGATTCATTTTCAAATTCACCATCGTGATCACTTCTCAAGATTTTGATTTTCAAATCTTTCTCATTTTGAATACGTTTAGCAAAAGTTCTAAATGCTTTGAAAGCTTCACTCTTCAAGGTTAAAAAGAAAGTCCAAGTAAATCTAGAATAATCATCAACAATTACAAGAGCATAGTAATTTCCACCAAAACTTTTAATTCTAGATGGACCAAACAAGTCC
>NW_014543979.1:407801-409366 GCF_000741045.1 Vigna radiata var. radiata | reverse complement strand
AAGAAAGCCTTTTGTAAATCTAATTCACTAGATTCAAAGTTGGAATCACTTACTTGGCTTCCTGTATCTTCAGAATCCGCCATAAGGCATAAGTTGGCTTCTTCTTCTGAGTCACTTGAGCTTGTTGANCTAGAAGCATTGTCCTCCCAAGCTATGTAAGCTTTCTTTTTCTTTTGAAATTTTCTTTCCTTCTTGTCTTCACTTTTCTTGTTCTTTGGACACTCAGATTTTAGACCTAATTACGCCCTTTACTACTTGGAATGAGCTTAGAATCAAGCCAAACTCAATAAATGAGTCTGTAGAGAGTCAAAAACTGTTTTTAGCGATATTATGCCTGTTTTGCATTGTTTTGTAGCTATTTTGAGGAAATGAAAAATGGAGCTGAAGATAAAGGACGTAGACTCAAGAAAATAGAAGAAAATTGAAGATTTGAAGAGTCGACGCACCGCCCGGCAGCTAATTACACCGCTGGGCGGTCCAGGGCGAGGAGTAGGCACTTGCGTTGGCGTTGGGCGGTTTTGAGGGAAACCACCGGGCGGCACACTTATTCCGCCGGGTGGTGGTCCGTTGGGCCTGGGCCTGTTTTCTGATGCGCTCCTCATCTATAAATACCCCTATTTTGATTTCAGAGTCATTCTTTTGACAGGGGAGGACAGCCAGACCTAATTTTTCTCTTTGGAGAGGATCTCTTGGTTGCTTAGGCTCCTTTTCATCTTTTCTAGGGTTTTCTTTTCCATTCTTCTTCCATTTTTTATCTAGTTTCACCATGTCTATGGTGAACTAAACTCTATTGTTGTTGGGGAAAACAATGTAATCTTTTGATACTCTCTTTTATTGAAACTCTTGATTATTTATATGGTCTCCATATGTTTGATTGTTAATTGTTGGGTTCTCATCTGTGCTTAAGGCCTTTATCGTTTAACTCATTCGGTAACTGTTGTTTGTCTTTATTGATACGGGAACGTACAGTAATGTCATGAACTGGTGAGTAATTCCTTGATTTTGCAATACCACCTAGGGATAGGGGTAGGACGGCCAATTGCGTTAACTTCTGCTCTATAATGCTGTATTAATTGCTAGGGGAGGCTAGGGATAGCAAGCCAGTAGTTAATATTACGCTCTTTTTGCCGATGGATCGGTTTAATGGTAGGCTAAGAAAGGTGCATGACAATTAATTAATCAAACTAATAATTCAAGAGGAGTAGATAAGAGAGAGAGGATAATGATGAAATTGTAAACCCCCAACAACATCCATTCATCTATTGTTTTCTTTTGTCAATTGAATCAATCTCTTTCGCATGTTAATATTTTTGTTCTCAAATCAAATTAATTATTTTTATTTTCAAGTCTTATTATTTTAATTCACGTGAACAAGAAAGCCTTCCGAGTCTCTTGGGAAGAACGATATTGGGTTACTCCTATTATATTACTTCAACGATTTGGTACGCTTGCTAATCCGTCAACGCTCATGTTTTCCTCATCATTAGAATCATCATCTTCAATTCTCTTAGAGCTCTTTCCTTTAGAGATTTCGGACTTGAAGGCTAATGTTTTTCTCTTGCCTT
>NW_014543979.1:404768-406251 GCF_000741045.1 Vigna radiata var. radiata | reverse complement strand
GAGCTTGTCTATTTTCTTCAGCAGTCCAATTAAAATATGGTTTTTTTACCTCTACACCATCAATTGTGCTCATAGGGATATGAGGACCATTTTGTACAGCTTCCCAGATGCCTCTATCAACAGACCCCATAAAAATTTCCATTCTAACTTTCTAAAAAGCATAGTTATCACCAGTAAAAAATGGAGGTCTGTTAATGGAAGGACCCTCAGCATATACAAGATTTTGATTGTGACCGGCCATTTTCGCAAATATTTTGAAAAACTATCAAAACAAGCTCTGATACCAATTATTGGTATCTAAGGGGTATGGTTCGAAGAGTATAACGCAGCGTAATTAAATCTTAGAGTAGCGTATAAGCGTGTTCGATCACTATTAAACCGAAGTTGGTCCTTTTTGCAAAATAATTTTCTTTCAGAGAATTAATCGAACAGTTTGAGTGCAGGCAAAAGTAACAAGTGCAGGGAGTAGAAAAATCACACAAGTAATTTTTATATTGGTTCAATTCAGAAGAATCTACGTCCAGTCGTTAATCACTATAAACAGTGATTAACAGTTCCACTAAAAACAATCTCACAGATTTACAATAAGTGAACAAAATATAAAAGAACCTTCCTTCGACGAGCGAATCGGAAGAAGACCACTTTACCAACTTGAAGAGAACCGCTTCGGCAATCGACCAACGATTCGCGAGCTTCTCCTTTCACAAGACTAGGTAGAGCACCTAGCTAACTCGAAGAGAGTTTGCTCCGACTATCGACACACGATACGCGAGCCTCTCTTTTCACGAGACCAAGCAAGGGAACTATGAACAAAGCTTATGAGAACTTTCCTCTAACAAACAGTGTTCTATTAAGCTTCTCAGTTCAAAAACGTTGCCTCTGAATTTTACAGAAGCCAAATATATAGCCAATTGAATTGAATGCCAAAGGTCAGGTCCTAACTGCTATGAATAATCGATTATTGTAAGTGATAATCGATTATTCAAGTCCGTTACAGGGTTTTCAAAAAGTGATAATCGATTATATGAAGTGATAATCGATTATTCAAGTATGACTCGTGATAACCAATTATTGCTTCATTATAATCGATTATTCTAGTACAAAATGCAAGTGATAATCGATTATAGCTTGTCCATAATCGATTATTCAAGTTAAAAATACAAGATTAAAGATTTTCCTACTACATCCAAATTCTACAAGTTGGTTTTTAAATAATTCTAATGTTCTCTTCAATTAATACTTTTTGCAACATCATCGGGTTTTACGAATACTCCTTATTGGTAACAGAATGAAGTTGTTGGGGGTTTACAATTTCATCCCATCCGCTCCCTCTTACCTACTCCTCTTGTTTATTGCGCTTTGTTATCTAATTATTATGCAAACTTTCTTGGCCTACCCTTAACCCGATCCCTCGGCGAAAAGAGCCTATTACTAATTATTGGCTTGCTATCCCTAGCCTCCCCTAGCAATTAATAATGCATTA
>NW_014543979.1:401338-402738 GCF_000741045.1 Vigna radiata var. radiata | reverse complement strand
TTCTTGACTCTTCTTTTCTTCAATTTTCTTCCTCTATCTTGAGTCTAAGACCTTCATCTTCAACCCCAATCTTCACTTTCATCAAAATCACTACAAAACAATGCAAAACAAGTATAATATCGCTAAAAACAGCTTTTGACTCTCGACTGACTCATTTATTGAGTTTTACTTGATTGTAAGCTCGTTCTAAGTCCTAAAGGGTGTAATTTAGTCTAAATTGACATATGAAAATAATTGTTTTTCAACCGTTATCACAACCCCAAACTTAGAACTTTTGTTTGTCCTCAAGCAAACAAAACAAAACAGCAAACAAATCAAAGCTTGGCATTCTACTTATTCATCCAATAGTTCAACATTCCTAAAGTACATGACAAGAACTACTCAACTTTAGATTTTCAGTGGAGTCAAATCAAGATGCACACATGCTTCCAATTCAGTTTATTTCACAAGTTACTCAACAAATGGTACACATTATGAATGGTCAATCCACTAATCAAAGATGCAATAATGAAATTTAGCAATGCTCACCAGGCAAGTGTTTCACTCAATCACTCAAGTATTTAGGGTAACACTCCAACACTCTATCATTCACAAGTCACATGAAACAAAATTGCCGTTCATCTAAAACAACCAAAATCCTTACATGCAATTGCCATCAAAAAGACTTTTCCAAGGCTTGTAATGAGGTTGGGCTAACAAGAAGAATTGGTTTTTCTGGAATGCAAAATCCTTGAGTTAAGAGAGCCATCATGACATTCAACATTTAAGTACAACTCTCTTCCTCACCAATCTCACTTATTCCCAACTTTTTCCCTTTTCTTTTGCATTGAGCCCATCTTCATGCTTTTTCTTCTTTTCTTTTTCGTTTTCTCATGTATTTTTCTTTCACAACTTTTGAACTCAATGCTTTTCAAGTGGCTTCCAACTTCCCCCAAGCAACCCCAAACTTGAACCTTTTCATTACAACCAATTAAGCTCATCCCAACTCAAGGTAAAGAATGTCAAGACAAGGGTTCACATACTGTTTAAGGCTAAGGTTCAATAAGGGTATAATGTTTTCAAGCATTTTTGGTGAAAATTTGGCTAGAGAAGGGTTCTAAAAAATGGCCTTGATCATATGACATTCACATGCAATTCAATCAATTATCAAGATTAAGGCAATATCATTCATGCTTTCCTGTGAACAATGCATACAAAAATGAAAACTCTGGAGCTCAATACCTCACACAACATGCTTTGTCACACTGGTTAAGTCACTGACAAGTGTACCAGATCGTGCAAGTAATATAATCGGTAAAGCCGATATCGTTCTTCCCATGAGACTCGAAAGGTTTTCTCGTTCGTGTGAATTAAAATCGTAAGACTTGTAAAAAGAAATAATTATGGTGAATGCAAAGACA
>NW_014543979.1:392161-399268 GCF_000741045.1 Vigna radiata var. radiata | reverse complement strand
CTTTGGGCCTTGACCCTTTGTTGACTTGTTTGGTCAAAATCCTATTCTACTTGGCCCAAAATACAAGGCCCAATTGAAATCCTATACTACTAGGCCCATAATACAAAGCCCAAATAAAATCTAGACTACTTGGCCCATAATACAAAGCCCAAATAAAATCTAGACTACTTGGCCCATAATACAAAGCCCAAATGAAATCTAGATTACTTGGCCCAAAATACAAGGCCCAAAATTATTCCAACTCTACTAAATCTTCATGATGGCTTTAGATGGCCTAAGAGAAAAAATATAGGTCCATCTTCCATAGATGTCTCCAACTCTTCATGAATGTGCTAGGTCATGGCAAGGGGTATGCCATCAGCTAATGTGTTGAGCAAAAGTGAAAAAGATAAAAAAAGATAGAATGAAAAGGATAAGCTCAATGCAGAAAAAGGGGAAAAGTTGGGAGTAAGATTGATTGGTTAAAAAGAGAGTTTGTACTTGAATTGTGAATGTATAAATAACTCTCTTAACTCAAGGGTTTTGTGATCTAGAGAAACCAATTTTTCTTTTTAGCCCAAGCCACATTATAAGCCTTGAAAAAGTCCTTGTGATGACATGTGTGTGTGAGAATGTTGATTGTGGTAAATTTTGAATGTGATTGAACTATTGTTATGATTTGTGGAAGACTAAGTTTCATCTTGTTTGCTTGAGGACAAGCAAAGTTTCAAGTTTGGGGTTGTGATAACGATTCAAAAACCGTTATTTTTATACTTAATTTTTATATGAAATGCACCTTTTTTGACTTAGAAACTTGCTTCGACTCATGATTTTGCTTTAGTTTTGTGAATAATAGAGTTGAGGTTATATTTATGATTTTATCAATAAATTCCCTTGATTTTTTAGGTTATTGGAATGGTTTGAAAGAAGGGTTGAAGTATCAAGGATTTGCAGTGTAGAAAAGTCAACCAGAATGCAGAAAAGTCAACCAATCAACCATAATGCTGAAAAGTTGACCAGAGTGCAGGAAAGGTAGCGTTAAGCGCCAATTCGAGACCACTTTTTCATTGTTTTGATGCCTGGGCACCGATGGGGGGTGATTCTGGGTGCCGCACCTATCGTTGAGCGGTGGTTTGTATCGCTGAGCGGTGTACTATTGGACTTGGGCCAGTTTTCTATTATTTTTATGATCTGTTTTGGGCTTGGACCCATTTTCTGTTATTTTTATGCCCTATTTAAAGGCCAGAACGTCTTAGAGAATGTATCTTTTGATGGCTTCACAAAAACATATTTTTCACCCCTTTGGGGTCAGAATTGGGGAATTGACAACTCTCATTTTCTCCTTTTAGGGTTTCTATCTCTTTCATTCCATTGTACTCCTAGTTCTTCCATGATGATGGAGAACTAATCTTATTTGTTGTTGGGAAAAAGATGTAACCTCTAAACTCTCATATATCGAAGTTCTTATTTTATTCATATACTTTTGTTATCAATAGTTTTGGATTTTCTTCTTTGTACTTTAAAGCTTGCATTGTTTAAGTCATTCAGTGTCATGATCTTTGATTTTGTCGATATGGGAACGTACGGGTCATAAGCTGTCATTGGAACTATCAAATTAATACTACTTTTCAAGGCAACTTCATTATTGCCTAGTAGTATTCAAGAAAATAGATAGGGTAAAGTAACCCTAAGTCGTCTCCCAATGAACACGGAATTGCTTTCGAATATCTGACTCTTATGAATGCTATGCAATGCTTATGAGTAAAGTGAGAATATTTAAAGAATGTTGTAGAACAAAGAGGAAACTTAAAAACAATTATGAAGAAACAAACTATTCCACTGCTTTTCCAAAATAGATTCATCATCGGTTATTCACAGATCATTGTTCAATTTATTATTGTTTAAGTTTCAAATTAATTAAAGTACATTCTTAATTAATTTGAGGGCGATCATGCAGTTAATCAAAGTAAATTCTCAATCAAATGCAAGACCTTTTAGATTATTCACAATGAATTCAACCAAACTACACTCTCAATCAAATTTATTGTGTTTAATCATATCTATTCTTAAATCTCCTAACCAAATTAAAAGTTAATCAATCAAAGTAATTTCTCAATTGATTATAGTTGAAATTATTACTACCAACCAAAGTAGATTCTCAATTGATAGTAAAAACCATTTAATCATATGAAAGTTCCTAAATTTAATCAAAGTAAATTCTCAATTAAACCTAGAAACCCTAAAACTCATATAATTAATATGCATGTAGATTCAAACACATTTTGATGCAAAAATATTTGCTTTTAATATGATAGAGAGATGAAAGACATAGAGAGAGAACAACTTAAATCAATAATCAAAATAAACAATTGCATTAATTCACTTAACCTCAGAATCCATAATGAAATTACAGCAGAATAGCCCTAGATGCTTAGCTCTCCACGAATGGAGTAGAATACATGATGAAATAAAAGAGAGGAGTGGTGGATGAATGAATGAAGATATCCCTTTCTGTCTTCCCTGGGTCTCTTTATATAAGCTTGATTGAGCTTGGACTCTGAATATTCAGTTGATAAAATCTTTTATCTTATATCTTCCAAATAACTAAAAGATTTAGATAAATATAACATTATTTGGAAGATATTTTCTGTTGATATTCCAAAATTAAATTAATTCAACAACTAATTTTATCTTCTAGCTTTTTTGTCTTTCCAAAATTGCAGATCAACTCCTAATAATTCCAATATTTACACTTCAGCCACTTTTTAATTCCTGAAAGTGCAAGAAAGCCCCCAGTTGACCAGACTTTGACTATTTAACCAATTTTGACTCATACGGGCGTGGCCAATGAGAGCATGCCACGTGTCTGCCCCCTTCCCAACCCAAAATTAAGTTTGGCAATTGGGGGTAAAGGGGTTTGGAAGGCTCATTCTGCTTGCTGCGCCGCGAGAATGGGAGAGGAGATTCGCTCTCTGAAGACGCGCAACTTCTAGGCTTGTGGAGACACGAGTCGCGATTTGGGATGGTGCGAGAGTGATTGCGTAGCCATGGTTGTGTTTTTTTGGTTTTCTGGTTTGGCTTTGCAGGTCCGAAATCGATGAGAATGATGGAGCGGGTGGCGGTTCGTTGCGGTGATGATTTTCTGCAGGTGCGAAGAAGATGATGATAATGGAGGCCAAGTCGCGACGCGAGGTTTGTAGATGCGTCAATAGCGGGTCTCGCAACTTGAGCGTTTGGGTTCCTGGCTTCTGCGTTTCTGTATCTGGGGTTTTTCGACTCGCAGGTGGTGATGAACGTGGTGCGCGACGAAGATTCACGGTGGTGCTTTGTTGTTTGAGGGTTTCTGTCGCAGGTTGAATGGAGGTGCTCTAGCGAGATACGAAACCATGGTGTCTACCGGCGATGATGCGACCTTGCGGTAGAAAGTGCGACGGCCATGGGTGTTGAATGGCGGCTGGGGTTTCTGAATTGGGAATTAGGGTTTCTGGGAACATGATGATGATGACTTGTCAAGTGGCTGAGGTGGCATGTGCTGGTTGGTCTATCTGGTGTGCAGCAGGATCACTGATGTGGCATCATATGGGTGGTTGGATCTATTAGTAGTGGACTGCCACGTGGCAAAACCTGATGAAATCTGGCTTAATTAGTGGTAGGAGGGGTGTGTATAGGAAATTAGGGGTTACTGGAGAGAAAAGGTTTAGTGTTTGGGCTTGGTTGTTGGCCTAGTTTAGAAGAGAGGGGTGCATGTAGGGAAATTTGGGGTTGCAAGGTAAAATCTGACTGTTTGGCCCATCTGCACATTATTTTCCAAACAAATTCTGATTTTGGGCCTTAAATTGCAATTTGGACTAATAAAACTCTAATTTCAACTGCACAAATAAATATTAGAACATCCAAGAATAATTCATGCAATTGAAATCACCTTTTAACGCCTCTTTAATTCCAAAACCCAACAATTTAACTTCTCACAGATTCACTTTAAATCAAGCATTTAAGCACAATTATCTCATAAAAAATTTGAATCTTAAAGCATAAATGTGGGCATAAATACGCACTCATCAACGGAGAAATCTAGAATTGAGAACAATTCTCTTGATTATGCAATACTGCCTAGGGATAGGAGTAGGACGATCAATTGCTTTAAGCTTCTGTTATTAATGCATTAGTAATTGCTAGGGAGACTAGGAATAATAAACTAGTAATTATGGTAATAGGCTCTTTTCACCGAGGGATCGGGTTTAGAGTAAATTAAAAAGTTGCATGAACATTGATAACAAATAAGAATAGTAGATATATGAGAGTGATTAGGTGAAATCTAAACCCTAACAACAAACTCATCTCATATTATCAACATCATCCATCCACTTTTGTGTTTAACCTCAATTGATCAAATTGCATTCATGTTTATTTTTCTGCACTTTATATTAAAAACTCCTAAATATTGTTCTTATGGTCTTGATCGGTTAAGCAAAAGCACAACAGTTTAGTGTTGTGAGTCTCTAGCGAAAACGATACTCAGACTTACCATTTTATTATTACTTCATACGATCTAGTACACTTGCCAGAGTGTTAACAATGATCATTATAAAACGAAGAACACAACACATACAAAACACAATAACAAATAGAAGGGTAAGCTAGATAAACAAGAAATATTCATATTTACCTAATTATTTAACATAAATAACTTGAATGTAAAACAATGCAATGTACAATCATTCCCCATATATCTTATACTCAACCCGACTCATGCGGATTAGTATAAATGTCAAACCATTGGCAGTCTTTGCACTTGCATAGTTCAGCTGACACTCTTCAACACCATACAAGGTTAGTTCTTATACACCGTCTATGGCTAAACTCTAAGCCTATAGACAAGAACCTCCCGCTACTCTCACCACATGCATCATTCCTCTCTACTTGAAAATGAATGATCATCAGAGTGTCGGAACAGACTTACCATTTCAAAGCTCCATATTTTATACAACACAACAACCTCATCAACCATGATTACTTCTAAGAATCTCACCATGAGTCATGGAGTTAAGTTCACCAATCACACCCCATAAGTAAAACACAACACATTACCAATCTTAATCATACATTATCCTCTATTCAACACCAAACTCTAGTTACATCATCAGAAATAAAGAAGAAAAGAGTCAACTAAAACTTGGAACATTCGCTTAGTGCACACTTTCGCATAACGAATCCAGAGGTTTCTCGCACAACGTCTCATCTCGTTATGCGAATAAAATTGCAGTGATACCACACCTCAACCCTGATAACGGTCTAAAAACCGTTATTTTCATACTTAAATTTGATATTAAAACACACCCTTTATGGATTAGAATGAGCTTAAAATCAAGTAAACACACTTAGTTGAGTCATAAAAGAGACAAAAGTCGGTTTTAGAGATATTATGCTTGTTTTCACATTGTTTTGCAAGGTTTTAAGGTGAATTGCAGATGGAAGTGAAGTAATGTGGACTTAGACCCGTGAAAGAAGAAGAAAAAGGATGAAAAGAAGGGTCAAGAAAGCTGTTGAGTGCCAGATTGGACCGCTGAGCGTTCTGTCACACCCCATTTAATACCCCACTTAAGTGGAGTACATGTGTCACCGTCCGGTTCTCCCCTAATGAGTGGGAGACAAACTCTGCCAACCTTTTTAATTCCCTTCCCTCGTGATCTGTGCAGCAGCAGCAGAGCAGTGAACCCCAGTAAGTGGAAGTCAGGTGTCACGCTGGAGTTGGCCGACCGTTCGGATTGGAGGCAGTATATAAGGTGAGAATGAAGGCCTGACGCCACTTTTGCATGCAACCTTCTTCTTCTTCCTCAAACTCAACCTTCTGAGAATCTCAAACTCTCCTCCTTCTCTCTAAAACCTCCTTACCTTCTCTCTAAAATTCTAACCCCTTTTACTGTTCCGATCACCCTTCAGATCACACCTGAAGACTCCTGGTGGTCTCCTCTTTCACTTAAACCGTCCGGTTTCAAGTCTACATCTGACCTTGGGAAACCTTAGAAAGAATAGTTCATCTCAACCTACTTTCAAGACTTAGCTGGAATTAGAGGTAAGGGAAGCTTATAAAATTTAATTATGATTTTCTGTATGGTTTGAATATGTGCCTGATTTAATGCATGTTTGATATCTAAAGTATGTTGCTTGATTTCTTATGATTTGAAATATGGTATGTTGTTGTATGAGTTGTATGATAAGTATGAACTATGAATTCTGCATTGATACAAGTTTGTGTGAAACTTAGAGAAAATATGCATTTGAGATCGAAGGTCATTAGGACCGTTCGGTCTTCCCTATTCCGTTCGATCTGTTCGGTCTGATCGGCCTAGTATGTTTATTAGACTTAGTTGGTTTCCTCTAATTTCATTATTGAGAGTTACTGAAAAATGCTGGTCATAAACCAAGCGTTCGGCCTTACAAGTGTTCGGCCTTAGGCTAACACTTAAATTGTAACATTTGCAACCCTGATATTCTTCCTTCTGAAACCGTTCGGTCATTTAATGACTGAATGGTCTAGTGAACCTTTAATTATTGATGCATTCGGTTTACTTGACTAAAGTCCTTTACTCCCTTAAAGAGTTCATTCCTTCTCAATTCGTTCGGCCTGATAAGTGTTTGGTCATAGACCAACCCTTTGTTCATGTTAATGACTATTTTATGATATTCTTGCCAAACCGTTCGGATGACTATCCATTATCGTCAATCTCTGAGTCATGGTCTCATTCTCATTGCTAAAACTATCTTATCAACCCTTTGGCATTCTTCTGTTATTCAGTTATACCTTTAATATGACCGTTCGATCACTTACTTGAATTCTTGAGACTCAGTTTCCCTTTTTGATTTAAACCGTTCGGTCATTAATGGTTATGATTCGGTATTGGATATCTGGTATTCTCTCAACGTCCTAACAGTTTGGAAGTAATAACGAACCTTGATTGAATTTGACTAAGTAAGAGAATTCCACTGGCGGAATAACTCATGAATTGGTATTGATTGGTAAAGTATGAATGTGGGAATGACTCAGGTGTTGTCCTTGATCCTGATATTCCGTGAGGACGCTTTCTCAAGTAGAGAGAGGTCACTCATGCGTGGGAATGGCAGGAGGTC
>NW_014543979.1:378558-390841 GCF_000741045.1 Vigna radiata var. radiata | reverse complement strand
ATGTCATGAACTGGTGTTGAATTCCTTGATTATGTTAATACCGCCTAGGGATAGGGGTAGGACGATCAATTGTATTTCACTTCCNTTTATCATGCATTATTAATTGCTAGGGGAGGCTAGGGATAGCAAGCCGGTAATTAGTAGTAGGTTCTTTTCACCAAGGAATTGGGTTAAGGGTAGACCAAGAAAGTTTGCATGACAATATGATAAATAAGCTAATTAAATAAGAAGAGTAGATATATGAGGGTGGATAAGATGAAAAACTAAACCCCAACAACTACATTCATTCATACTTTCTTAAAGCCAATTGAATCATTGCATTTGCATGTTTACTTTTGTTCTTTGCATTAACACCTCAACTTAATTCTTTTCTCAAGTCTTACGCGATTAGTTTACATGAAAAGTAATGCCTAAGAGTCCTTTGGGAAACGATACTTGGACTTACCCATTTATATTACTTGATAACGATCTAGTACACTTGCTAGGGGTTTAACAAGTTTTTGGCGCCGTTGCTGGGGACTCGAGGTTTAACTTATTTAGTAGTGTAAATTAATTAAGTTTGACTTGATTGTTATGTTTATTTTTATTTTTGTTCTAATAAATGTTATCTAGGGTTTTGTGCCTAACGTTTGCAGAATGCAATATGGACTAGAATTTGACTATATGGACACTTAATTCTACCAAAATGATTTCAACCATTAGTGAGAACCTCACTCATACATGGATCAAAGCCAATTTGGGCAAGTTGTCCAGCAACAAATTACTCCACCCAGGGATACCACAGATGATGAATTTTTTCAGCGGATGACAGGTATGAATATGTCTTTTATAAAAAATTTGGAGGAGATGCAACAATGTGAGGAGTTACGAGAACGTCAAAGATAACAATATCGTCCTTCACTTAAAGAAGCAGAGCGTCAAAGGCAAAAATATTCTCCTACACTTGAAGAAAGAGAGAAGGAAGTTGAACGATGTCTTTGGCAAAAACAATCCTCTATGCCAAGAAAAACATTGAGAGAAGCTGAACAACACTGGCTGAAGGAAAATAAACAACGTTGGCAGCAATTATCTCCATCAAAAAGCCGTGAAGAGACATTCCAACAAGTACTACAGAATATTATTTACTTTTTAGAATGTGATGATGCAAGATGTAAAAGGAAGGAGATAGAATTAGATTGCGTGACTGCATCTCTGAATGATTCTAGGGTTAGTACTGAAGTTAACCCTAGGGAGGAATGTCAAGCCACTATCTCTGAAAGTGATAAGGTTGCTGATGAGAAGAAAACGGAGTTAGAGAGAGATGGAGAGGAAGAAGAAAAGATGAGTGAGGGGGATAAAAATGATGATAAGGAAAAAGTAGTGGTTGAGAGAAAAGAAAAAAAGAGAAAGATTGTGAAAATAAAGAAAGAAAGAAAAACGAAAAAGAGAAAGTTGAGGAAGGAGAAAAGTGAGAAAAAGAGGAAGAGAGGAAAGAAGAAAAGATCATATGAAAAACCCCTTCCTCATTCAAAAAAATATCATAGGAAGGAAAAGAAGGTCGAGTGCTTTATGGAGATCTTCAAGAAATTGGAGATTAAAGTTCCTATGGTTGAAACATGGAAACATGTGCTTGGTGTTCTCAACTTTATGAAGAAATTCAGCAAGAAGAAGAAAAAGAAAAGAATATCAAGCAAGGGGAGTATCAACACCTACTGATGGGTATTTGAACTCTACTGGGTCAAGCTAGTGACATAAAAAGAGCGCTTATTGGGAGGCACCCTAGTGATCCAAGAACAATATTCTTTCATCATATTTCATCCAGTTTCACCATGATTATGGTGAACTAAACCCTAGGTTGTTGGGGACCAATGTAATCTTTTGAAACTCTCATATACCCAAATTCTTATTTATTTTATATGCTTACATATGCTTGACTTATCAATTGTTGGGTTCTTCATCTTTGCTTAATGCTTTTATCGTTTAACTCATTCAGTAAATGTTGTTTGTCTTTATTGATACGGGGATGTACAGTAATGTCATGAACTGGTGTTGAATTCCTTGATTATGTTAATATCGCCTAGGGATAGGGGTAGGACGATCAATTATATTTCGCTTCCGTTTATCATGCATTATTAATTGCTAGGGGAGGCTAGGAATAGCAAGTCGGTAATTAGTAATAGGCTCTTTTCGCCAAGGAAATGGGTTAAGGGTAGACCAAGAAAGTTTGCATGACAATATGATAAATAAGCTAATCAAATAAGAAGAGTAGATATATGAGGGTGGATAAGATGAAAAATTAAACCCCAACAACTACATTCATTTATAGTTTCTTAAAGCCAATTGGATCACTGCATTTGCATGTTTACTTTTGTTCTTTGCATTAATGTTGACAAATTAGCAAGTGTACCAAATCGTACAAGTAATATAAATGGTAAGACCAAATATCGTTTTCCCAAGAGACTCGAATGGCTTTCTCGTTCGAGTGAATTAAAATATTAAGACTTGAAAATAAAAAATAATAAATTGGATTTGAGAAAAAAAATATTAACATGCAAAATAAAGTTGATTCAATTGACAAAAGAAAACAATGGATGAATGAATGTTGTTGGGAGTTCACAATTTCATCTAATCTGCTCTCTCTTACCTACTCCTCTTGAATATTAGTTTGATTAATTAATTGTTATGCGCCTTTCTTAGCCTCCCCTTAACCCGATCCCTCGGCGAAAAGGGCCTAATATTAACTACTGGCTTGCTATCCCTAGCCTCCCCTAGTAATTAATACCGCATTATAAACAGAAGTTAGCGCAATTGATCGNCCTACCCCTATCCCTAGGTGGTATTGCAAAATCAAGAGATTACTCACTAGTTCATGTCATTACTGTACGTCCCCATATCAATAAAGACAAACATCAATATACCGAATGAGTTAAATGATAAAGGCCTTAAGAACAGATGATAACCCAACAATTATCAATCAAAACATATGGAGACCATATAAATAATCAAGAGTGTCAATAAAAGAGAGTATCCAAAGATGACATTGTTTTCCCCAACAACAATAGGGTTTAGTTCACCATAGACATGGTGAAACTAGATGAAGAATGGAAGAGCAAACCCTAGAAAAGATGAAAAGGAGCCTAAGCATCCAAGAGATCCTCTGCAAAGAGCAAAATTAGGTCTGATCGTTCTCCCCTGTCAAAAGAATGACTCTGAACTCGTAATAGGGGTATATATGGGTGAGGAGTGCGTTAGAAAACAGGCCCAAGCCCAGCGAGTCACCGCCCAGCGGTTTAAGTGTGCCGCCCAACGGTTTGCCATAATCCTCCAAACTGCCCGGCGGCAATCGCACCGCCCGGCGGTTTCCCTCAGAATCGCCCAGCGTCAATCGCCATGCCTACTCCTCGTCCTAGACCGCCCAACGGTTTAAGTGTGTCGTCGGGCAGTGCGTCGACTCTTCAAATCTTCATTTTTCTGCTCTTTTCTTGAGTCAACGACCTGTATCTTTAACTCCATTTTTTACTTTCTCAAAAATAGCTGCAAAACAATGCAAAACAAGCATAAAATCGCTAAAAACAGCTTTTGACTCTCTACAAACTCATTTATTGAGTTTTGCTTGATTCTAGGCTCATTCCAAGTAGTAAAGGGTGTAATTTGGTCGAAATTGACATATGAAAATAATTGTTTTCAAGCTTCATCAATTAACACCTCAACTTAATTTTTTCTCAAGTCTTACGCGATTAGTTTACATGAAAAGTAAGTCCTAAGAGTCCTTTGGGAAACGATACTTGGACTTACCCATTTATATTACTTGATAACGATCTGGTAGTGACCCTAGACCACAACCAGGCGCTCAGCGAACTGATTCGTTGTGTGAATCATCAGACAGAGAGCAAAACCCCACCACCATTCGCACATCACACCTTCTTGTTGTGTGAATCGCTCAGACAAAGAGCAAACTCACAACCATTCGCACAACGCACCTTCTCACTAGCGAATCACTCTGACAGAGAGCTACTCACCCTAACCACTCCTTATGCGAATCTATTCGCTCAGTGAGTCTGCTTAATTCTACAGCACGAATTCTGCAGATTTATGCAACTCAAACCCCACTTCCCAATTCTAACTATTTTTCCCAACTTCTAACCCTCCTAAATTGTGTTATATACCTAATTAGAATTGACTAAACGTTTTTACACCTCCCTAACATCATTCTAAAGTGTTTGTGACCCAAATCCTACTTCAAAACCTCTAAAATCACAACTTATAGACCCAAAATCAAATCTACCACTTTTGACACAATTTTGACCAACTTAAGGGCACAAACAAGACTCATTTGACTTACTAAAGCTCTTCCAACAGTCCAATTGAGCATCTAACCTCTAGTTCCAATTTTCACTACTCCACTTCCTCTAAAATAACTGAAAATCAACTGTAAGGTGTGTATATTCATCATTAAACCATCATATCAAAGATTTCTAACATGAAATAAATCTCACCATAATTCAATCAACATTCAATTTTGTTCATATGCATTCATTGAACACATCATACTCAAATACAGTCAATTTAAACATGGATAGTCTACTAAAAACCTAATTTCTATTCCAATAACGCAATACTCAGAAATTCATCATACAAACACAAGTTTAATTACAATTATAATGTATCTAGCTTCCCTTACCTTGACTCAACAGCTCACGCCCTCTAAACACTCTGCGAATTTCTTGCGGCACAAGGAATTGCTAGGAAACCTAAAATTTAACGATTGATGAAGGAAGAACCGTCTTAGAATCACAAACAACTAAGGATCAAGTAAGAGGGACTCTTAATTATTGCTAAAACAGAATCGTTGAACAAAATTAAGAACCCTAAACGCCAAGAAATAGGGTTTTTCGCTTACCGGTACGACTCAAGAACTTGATTGGTTAAAGAGGAAGCCCTCAACTCAAGGATCGCTTAAGCACTTCCTGATCGTTGAACAAATGATTGTAGTATAAGAAATTGTAGAGAGAAGTACGAGAAAGGGAAGAGAACAAAGTTTTAGAAAGACAGAGATGATTTAGATAATGAACCGAACGTTAGAAAAGTCTATTTATATTATAAGTTTATTTTAAAATAAAATATTCAGTCTCATTATTTTAATACACCTATCTATTTCAATACTCTATTTTTTAGATTATTACATGTACACCTTTTCTTATTATAATAAAAAGTTTGTTAAAATATAAAATAAATTTTCATTATTTAAATGAAAAATTAATAAATTATCAAATATTTTTTATAAATAGATAACTAAAATATATAATTATTAAGAAAATAAAATTAGAAAAAATTTGCATACACTATTAGAGAAAATTTTCTCGATCAATGGCTAGTGGAAACAAACGTGAATTAAGTTTACGTGTATTTCCATTTTTATGGTAAGTAATTAATTTAATTTAAAATACTGTTAAATTCAAATAACCATCACTTAAAAAGGTATAACTGAGAAGTAATAATTTTAATTTAAAAACAGTTAAATTTAAATAAAGGGTCACTTAAAGAACAAATTTAGTAAGATAATTATTTTACAGATTAAATATATTTTTTATTTTCTAACTATTATAAAAAATTATATTTCATTTTTAAAATAAATTACAAAATATTTAGTTCATGAATTTTGTAAAAGATTATCCTAACAAACGGTTGATGGAAGGATGTTTAAATAATTTTTATAAAATTTTGGGATTAAATGTTTTTCAAGATGAAAGACAGTTTAAATAATCTGTATAAAATTTTGGGATTTATATTTTACGAGATGAAAGACAGTGTAGAAATGAAAAATATATTTAAATCTTATTTTAATTTTAAAATATTACTTAAATATTAAATTTGAAAAAACATTGTGTACAAGAATTTCCTTTATTATTAATGGTATAAATGACACAAACAATAAGTACTTAATTTATAAATATTTAAAACATCTATTATTTAAAATATGAATATATAATTTTAATAAAATAGTTATACAAAATGGTAAATGGAAAATGAACTAGCCACATGATTGATTTAGGGTGTCAGTTTTGAATGGATGAGTGAGAGGCAGTGATGGTTTTATTATGGCTAGGCGTTTGAAATGACGCACATGGAGGTGATGTTTTGTTCTGTGATGAAGTTGTTCACACTAGACAAAATAATTAAAAAATCATTTATAATTAATGTCTCTTCTTTAGTGGCAGTACTAAAACCTCGCTGGAATGAAGTTGGTCCATGCATGTACAATTATTTATTCATATTTCTCCGTCTTTTTGTAGGTTTTCATATTAAAATCACTGCAAAAAAAATTATGCAATTCCAAAACTTAATCATACCATATTATGTTGATTTGTCCATTTTCAGTGACCAAGCTTTCTTCTATAATATAATCCTCACGCTCGCTTGCTTCCATTGCCGTCCATTCATATTTGAGTCTCTTTATCATGTTTTTCTAACGAACTTTATTTTAAATAAATATTATTGACAATTAAATAAAAATATTTTTCTTAAAATTATATACTTAAGGGTAATTAAACCTTATCAGTACCTTTTATTCATATTATATACTTGAGTAAAATTCTCTTAATTCAATAATAAAGTTAAAAGAATATAGAATTGTTATATACATGGATATAAATTACCATTTCTGTAACCATTTTCGATTTAACTATCTTTTAAACTTAATCAATTTTTTTTTTGTTATAAAACTATTTACAAAACAAATAAAAATTATTTAGAATAAAATTATAGAAATTATTTATATTTAATTTTATAATCATAACAATACCAATATAAAAAGTGAATACCGTGTGTACTTTTGTTACGTTGTTTTAGTATACATAATTTTACACGATTTTATCTTTGTTAATATATTTTATTTTATTATATTATATTTTAAGGTTTTGTAAATATTTTTGAACTCGATTAACTACAAAAATTATGTGATTTTGTTTTATTTTATTATGTAAAAAACATAAATACGCATGTATTTTCACTAGTACATATTAAATATATTATATTTTATTTATTAAAAAAATTAATGAGGGTTGATTTTTTTTTGTCATCTTCACCGTATAGCTTTTATACCTCTTGTCTGAATGTTATTTTACTACTAGCTGCCTATGAATTTACTTTGTTGTTACATATTTTTTTTTTTAAAAAAAAAAGGTTAAAAAGATTGCACTTAATAAATCAATTAACTTTGACCATACAAACAATATATAAAGTATAAATCTCAATGTCCAATACATCCAAAAAAAAAAAATAGACACGAAGTATTTCACTTTTGTGTTGATATAGAAAATAAAATTAGCAATAATAATAGAAGTTGATTGTGCCGTTTTGATTTGTCATGTATTTAACTTACTAAAAATAGATTGGAGGTCAGATGACCCACATAAAATTTATGATTAATAAGTTTGGTTTGTTCGACATAAATGTGGACTTGTGACCCGCATGAACTGGTGACCCACATAAATTGAAAGAAAAAAATATTTTTTTTTTGTAATTCTTTAATCTTAAGTATGAGTATTTTATAAAAATACAGATTTAATATAAGTATAATTATTAAAAAAACATAAAGATTAATAATATAATATTTATTATAAGTAAATTATGAAAAACATATATTAAGGTGGAGCACAAAATAAATTCTAAATTTATACATGTTCATATAAGATATTGATGAAATAATGAAAAAAACATATTTAGCCACATTTAATACTCAACAATAAAAGATTAAACAATAAATATCAATTACAGTGAAAAAAAAAAACATTTACAAAAAATTATTTACAGCTCTCCTCCTGCATAATTGTTTTCAATTGAACTTTGATTGTAATATGGGAGAGAGTGTTGCTTACCATTTGTTAAGGATCCTAATATATTTTATACTGTTGATGTCTGTGTAAGTGGGTTACGGCATTCCAACTGGTGCTATGTATACATAGTCTTGTTTCGCTGTAAAAGAAAACCATTAAGCAAGCTTGTTTTGGGAATTGTTTCAAAATGATAATTTAGTATTGTTTAAAATTAAGTTAATTATTGCTATAGTTTCAATATAACATATATGAATATTCCTTAACATAAAAGGTGAGTGAACAATAAAATGGATTTTTTGAATTTGTTAAATTGCAATGTTATTAAGATTTCTAGTAAATAGTTTAACACTAATAGATAATCCAATAGTTTATGAAAAGAAACATTTCTAAATGTTATGTGCTTATGGTATCTGAACATTCTAATGTTTTTTTTTTTTTTTTTTATTTTGTCAATTGAAGGAAAATATAGAATTTATAAGTTCTGCCATGTCTTAAGAACAAATAATTTGTATAGAGAGAGTAGTAGACCTTGTCCAACTTGTTATAGTCGTCTAATACAAATAATTCTAAGTTGTAACCATAAATATTTTCCAGCTCAAATCTAATAAAAATTAAGTTAGCATAAATGGATAATTTCTCTTGATTTAATTATTTTTTATGGATCAACTACTATATGATTTGTTAGGGAAGGAAATAAACAATCTTATATGCTTAATCACAGTTTTTTATAATATTTATAAATTTTGTCTTTATTGTTTCCTAAACAGATTGAGGTAGAAGCACTTGAAAGATATAGATTAAAACTTTTCTTTCCAAGTATTCAACTCAATAAAGATTGAGATATGCATTGAACCTTACAACAAAGATCAGACAAAATTAAGAATTAGTTAATTCAAGTTGCAACTATCTTTTTTAGGAAAGCTATATAAAGAGATTGATTTGAAGTTGAAGAACACATCAACCACAAAAAATTTTATAGTTATCAAGAGTGTTTTATATGAGTGTGAGATATCCTTGTAAATCCTTCGTGAAATTTCTCCCAGTAAGCTTAAATTGTACCCTATGTTAGTGTTTTTACTTTTGGGACTTAGTTTGAGGGATAACTATGGATAATTTGGTACCAATAAATAGGAGCGGTTAGAGTACTTAATTTTTTAATTATGTTTTATATTAAAACCTCTTAAGTTAATTACTTAAAAAAGAACTAGGTCAAATGATTAGAATGAACCATTATAAAAAATTGTGTGTTGTTTAAACTTATCTCACTAGATGGTCAAACCTAGCTCATTGAGAAAAGAGTCTCAAACTCCATTCACCCCATCCCTGAGCCAATTGCTACAACATAATGTGTTCCATCTTTCAAATTTATCAATAATTTACTTCTAAATTTTCATTAGTAAGAACCTCGCTCCACTTTAGTTATTCATTTAAACTACAATATTCATTGGCTTAATGTAGACCAGAAAACTTTTACATTAGGAGACGTAAATTTCATATATATATATATATATATATATATATATATATATATATATATATATATATATATATATATATATATATATATATATATATATATCATTATTCATTAGCTTATGGAAGTGAAGATTTTGGGATGAATCTAATCAACAAAATTAATAATATAGTACTATATATAATTCTTAACTTTTTTATAATAAAATAAAAAGGATTTTATAATAATATTATATTATATATTACTAAGTAAGTTCCGTCTTACTAGTATGATTCTAATCCTTGGATGAATACATTCTGAATTATTAAGTAGATATGTATTCGATCTATCTTTGCTCAACCAGTGTGACATCATACACGAAACTTAATTATCGTAACACGTGATTAACTATGAAAATCCAAAAGACAACAAGTATTAATACTAATGGACCGCGACCCATTCAAATAAAAAGACCATAATTTATAAGTATAAATATTGCATTTTAGTAGGTATATGAATTATAATTTCATTAATTATGTATTTATTTTTTACTCACGTGAGAGGCTAATATGAGTGTGAGAGACTAATATGAGCATTCGAGTATTTTCTATAGTACACACCCTACCCCATACAATAAGAACGAATACTCATAAGAAGGATGAGAAATCCAAAATTTAAAGATTGAAAGCAGGAGAGATCATAAAAGTCTTCACAAAATACTTATTCAAGAACAAATACATAAAAATTTGTGACACTTTTTTTTATAAAGCATGAGAGATCGTAAAAGTCTTCACAAAATACTTATTCAAGAACAAATACATAAAAATTTGTGACACTTTTTTTATATAACTTTTTTTTTGATAAATTTTTTTATCAATAGAAAATAACTTTTTGAAGTAAAATGGCTGAAAAAGCATAAAGAAAACAGACAAAATAAATTTATAAAATTCATACTTTTTATATCTTTTGTTTCAGTATATAAGTGAGTAGCATCGAAAACACACCTTTCTGCCTTCACCTTCTCTTCTTTCTACCTTCTAAATTACTTGATTCAACTTATTCAAGCCCAAGCCGATCGGTGGGTGATAACGGTCTAAAAATCATTATTTTCATGCTTAAATATGATATCAAAACACACCCTTTGTGGCTTAGAATGAGCTTAAAATCAAGTAAAACACTTAGTTGAGTCATGTGAGAGTCAAAAGTTGGTTTTAGAGATATTATGCTTGTTTTTGCATTGATTTCTAGGGTTTTGATGTGAATTGAAGATGGAAGTGAAGCAAGGTGGACTTAGAGTCATGAAAGAAGCAGAAAAAGGATGAAAAGAAGAGTCAAGTGAACTGCTCAGGGGCCAAAACTAGTGCTGAGCGGCCAGAGCGATTAAGAGGCAAACCGCTCAGCGGTGAAACTGATCGCTGAGCGGTGGCATGGCTAGAGGGAAATTGTTGAGCAGTTTAATTAGGCGCTGAGCGATTATTTTTTTTTATTGGGCTTAAATTCTGTTACTTTTTTGGTTTATAAATAGACCCAATGCGATTTCAAAAGTAATCTTTTGGTAGACAGAGACATCCAGAGCAGTTCTACACACCTTGGAGGAGGTTCCTTGGATTCTTAGGCTTCAATCTACCAAATTTAGGGTTTATTCTTCCATTCTTTCATTATATTTCATCTAGATTCACCATGTCAATGTTGAACTAAACGCTAGGTTGTTGGGGAACAATGTAATCTTTTGAAACTCTCTTATATCAAAGTTCTTATCTTCTTTATATGCTTGCATATGCTTACTTTATCAATTGTTGGGTTCCTTACCTTTGCTTAATGCTTTTATCGTTTAACTCATTCGGTAAATGTTGTTTGTCTTTATTGATACAGAGACATACGATAATGTCATGAACTAGGGGGAATTCCTTGATTATTCTAATACCGCCTAAAGATAGGGGTAGGACGGTCAATTGTATTTTGCTTCCGTTTATCATGCATTGTTAGTTACTAGGGGAGGCTAGAGATAGCAAGCCAGTAATTAGTAATAGGCTCTTTTCACTAAGAGATTGGGTTTAGAGTAGACTAAGAAAGTTTGCATGACAATATGATAAATAAGCAAAGTAGATAAGAATAGTAGATATAAGAGGGTGGATAAGATGAAATTGTAAACCCCAACAACTTCATTCATCCATAGTTTCTTCTAGCCAATTGATTCACCGCATCTTGCATGTTTAATTTCTTCTTGCATACAAAACCTAAATTTAATTCTTTTCTCAAGTCTTAAGCGATTAGTTTACACGAAAGTTAACGCCTAAGAGTCCTTTGGGAAATGATACTCGAACTTACCCGTTTTATATTACTTGATAACGATCTGGTACACTTGCTAGGGACTTAACAAGTTTTTGGTGCCATTGCCGAGGACTCGTGGGTTAACTTATCTGGTAGTGTAAATTGATTTAATTTTACTTGATTGTATATATTTTGCTTTTGTTTTTGTTTTTGTTTTATTTTATATAAAAGTGGTACTAGGGTTTTTGTTTCTCGTCCATGCAAGAGACTAGACATACTAGGAGCAAGAAAAATACGCAACCTCTTCTTGAAGGCTTGAGTGAAACAAGGGGAAGGAGAGTCAAATGCCCATCTAGGGATTTATTTCCTCTCTTGATAGATTATTATCACCTTCACTAGAACAAAGAGGAGAGGAGATGACAGTTGAGCAACCTCCTCCAAGACGTACTCTGTTACCAATAAGGGAGTATTGGTAAAACCTGAAGACAAGTTTTGATGATTCTGCAAATTGTAATTCTTATTTGTAATAAGAGAATACTTAAAAAGCAACTTGTAGTTTTTTGAATGTAGTAGGAAAATGATAAACATTGTAATTTCTACTGATATAATCGATTATGGACAAGCTATAATCGATTATCATATGTTTTTGAACTACAATAATTGATTATCATGAAGCAATAATCGATTATCACAAGTCTCACTTGAATAATCGATTATCACTTCAAATAATCGATTATCACTTTTT
>NW_014543979.1:374283-376496 GCF_000741045.1 Vigna radiata var. radiata | reverse complement strand
TGTAAGAGTCATATACTTGATATTGATATTCTGGAAAATCTGCTTGAAGTTGCAACTAGAAATAATAATGAAATGCCTATACCTATTAAAAAGGTTTATAAAAACAAAAGGGTTTTTAAAAGTAGGAACAAAATTAAAAGAACTCGAAGGGTATGGGTTGAAAAAGGAACTGTTTGTTATAGGAACACAAATGTTGTCTCATGTTTTTACTATATGAAAAAGGGGCACACTTCTAACAAATGTAGAATCAAACATTTTGATATTCCTAATGGAAAATATGCTTGGATTCCTATTATTAAGTAATCTGCCTCTAACATCAAAGGACCCAAATAAGATTATGGGTACCAAAAGCTCCATTACTTTGTTTTGCAGATTAAATTTTCAAAAGGAGAAGAAAATCTTATGATATTCTGTTTCTGGAATTGATGCTCTAAGCCAGAAAGTGAATCCATCAAGTGATATAAAAGCCTTGATTCAAGCACCAAGTGATTGAGCTAAGTTTTTGTTTAAACTTTGTTGTTACATTTTGATATGCTTGATCTTCCATTATGAGATTACTGTCATATTCATTTCTGGTTGAGAAAATAATATGTCCATCATTGATTCATTCATCCTGTGATGTGTTTTTGTCTGCTGCACATTTTAATCAATGAAATTCTTCTATTATGATATATTCATGTGCTAAATTTAATCTTTTAGAATGATTAGACATGTGCAGTTGTTATTTCAATGATTTGTTTTTGTTTATAAATTGAATCTGTGTTTAATTGGCTTAGTATTCAATTTCCTGAATACTTTGAAGTAAGCCTTGATATATCTTTTGTCAAAAGCAATGAAAAATTCATTTGAATGATCTGACTGATAAATTTTCATTGGCATTTTTGGATGATTAAGACATTTGATGATTAAAATTNTCAATTCTGTNTCAAAGCTGTTTTTNGGGAGATTTGTTTTCAAGTTCAAATGCATACCGCATAAACTATGATAATANTCATTGAAAACTTGGATGCAGTAAATGAACTGATCATGTTTTGCATAATTTTGGTGTAAAGAATCTGGTTTATAAACTGTTGAATGATAAAATATAAATCAGCTTTTGTNTTAAAATTTTGGTGTGAAATTCAGAAAGGAATAGTCTTTTAAAAGAAGTTAGGCAAAACTGCATTTCCTTGGATGAGTAAATTTTTCAGTTTTTAAAATTCTGATTTTCCACTAGTTAATTGCTGAACATCTTGCGATAATTTCATATTGTCTTATTCAAGCTTTCAAAATTGTTTTTGAGACCAATTAGGTGTCTAAAAGTTATTTGATTCATTATATTTAAAATTTACACATAATTGGATCTGGATAAGTAAATTTTAGAAACACTGTTGTTTAACATCAATCAGCTGTGATTGCAAGTTCATTTCTCTGCTTTAAACATGTTCATAACAAAAGAATCTTGTGTTTTCACAGCCTTGGGTATTTTCACTCTCCAAACGATTTTTTTTTAAAAATCTTTTGCTGATAACAAGTTGTTGGTTTAATTGCTTATTCCTGAAGTTTATATGATATACTTACATTTGAGTAAACCTGTAGCAAAAGCTAGGTACTTGGGAGATATCTAAAATAAATTATTCAAAAGAAACTCTTAAATCCCTCTAAAAGGCTGAAAGACCAGCGCAAGCTCAAATATGAAAACTGAAGCACCTAAATTTGACTATTTCTTAAATGTCTTGTAGCTTCTTGTTTGTCAATTTGCAGCTGTCTTGTTTTGTCTCAAAATTCAAATTGCTTAGCCTAACAAATATTGTTTGAGAAGATTCTTCTTTATGTTTTCTGAAACTTGAAAGAAAGATTTGTGAGTTTTAAGTTTCTTAAGAAAAGCCTGAAGTAGTTGATAAANTTGGGGGATAAAATTCTTTGGACCGAGATAAAAAAAATTCTATTGAATTAAACCTTATTACTGCATATTGGTTGAATTGTTGTATATGTTGTTTTGATATGTACAACTGAATCATGAGGTTGAACAGATTGGGATATGAGTGCATGAATCATAGATGTTGTTTGGGAAGTTATACATCATGTTGTCAAATTTAGCTTTGAGTAAATTGTGCTAATAATAAAGTCTTCATAATATTCATTGAAGCTGTGATGTGATTATATTCATTGAAGCTACTATTGCGTTCATTGTACTATATAAATTAGTAGCTGAATCATAAACATCTTAATTG
>NW_014543979.1:371730-373728 GCF_000741045.1 Vigna radiata var. radiata | reverse complement strand
GTAGTCAGAGGAACGTTCTTGAGAGCTTTTTGTTTACTTTGTTCCCTTGCCTGGTCTTGTGAAAGGAGAGGCTTACGTATCGTGTGCCGATAGTCGAAGTGGACTCTCTTCAAGTTGGCAAGGCTCTCTACCTGGTCTTGTGAAAGGAGAAGCACGTGAATCGTGTGTCGATTACTGGTGCAGGTTCTCTTCAAGTTGGTATAGTGGTTTCCTTCATTCTATTTATGTACCTTTTATTGTAATCTGTTAAATCTCTTTTTAGTGGAACTGTTAATCACTCTTTGTAGTGATTAACGACTGGACGTAGATTCTGTTGAATCGAACCAGTATAAAAATCCTTGTGTGTTTTTCTTTTGCCCTACACTCATTTTATTTTTAACGCACGTAATCTGCTTGGTAAAAAGGCTAATTTCGTTTCAACTGTGACTTATTACGCTTTACGCTCTCTGTGTTTTAATCCGCTGCGCTAAACTCTTTTAAAAATTAACCCCTCCGATACCAACACACTCTAGCAGATGTATCTAATGTTGTTGGCCCTCCTCCAAGGACTAACATGGTGATGAATCCAGCCCTTATCCATCTGGTGCAAGGCACTCAGTTTCACGGCTTGTCAAATGAGAACCCGTATGATCATTTGACAACATTTAGTGAAATCTGTAACACGGTGAAGATGACGGGAGTGCCAGATGAACGAGGAAAACTCAGCTTGTTTCCATTCTAATTGGGAGGCAGTGCTAAGACATGGTTGAATTCCTTTCCTGAAGGAACATTCACTACATGGGAGACTGTGGCAACTAAGTTTGTCAATAAATATTTTCCACAGTCCAAAGTTACTAAGGGAAGGCTGGAGATATCATCATTCAAACAGGGCATGGAGGAGACTCTTGGTCAAGCCTGGGAAAGATTCAAGGGCTTATTGAGGAAGACACTAGTCCATGGGTTTGAAAAGACAACTATAGTTCTTGCTTACCTAGTGATGGAAGCATCAAATGAATCCATGCCTGGAGGTGCTTCTCAGATGCAGCGGATGATTGAAACAGTGTTGATGGATGAAGGTGCTCAAAGTGTTTGATGGAAATCCGATGGTGTGTGGCTTTGGCGTAGTGGTGTAATCTAACTCAAAAAGCTTTCCTAAGGGGAAAGGAGCTAGAGGATAAGCAAGATAGCATTGCACAAGAGTGAACTTGAGAGTTTAGGTGAGAATTCAACAACATTTCATTACTCAAAATCAAGTTCTATTTCCAAAGGATGAAACTCTCTATTTATAGATGAAGGAGAGCTTCTAATCTTGTTGTGCAAGCTATCCTATATGTGCACGTGGTGTAAAACAAAGGAAAGAAACTTGGAGAGCAAGCTACAAAGGCTGACTCAGCAGAAAACAATGAAGAAGATGAAGTTGTGGTTGCTGGCGCTAGGCGGCAAGAAGAGGGCGTTCGGCGCTCGCAATGTTCCTTTCAAGTTTGATTTCCTTTGTCCTTTGCTTACGTGGCAGCCTTCTTGAGTTGCATAGACTTGGTTCCTCTTCTTTATTAATGTCCTACAAAAGTAAGGTAAAGTCATTTTACAAAGAGAAAGAGGATTTAGTAATTAATACTCCATAAGAGTAAAGTAGTGAGTGCTCCCTCTTCCTCTTGGATTCTCTTGGACATGGCTCATGTTAAAGGTCCTATGTTGAGCTTGGGTGGTCCTCCATCAGTCCCTCCCTCTTGAAAAATATCTGACCTCAGATCTTGGGAATCCTGTTGGGCATCTCCTGTGATAGGAATTAAGTCACAGATGTTAAAAGTAGGACTAACACCATAACTTTTAGGAATGTCTAATTGATATGCATTATCATTTATCTTCTTGACCACTCTGAAAGGACCATCACCTCTTGGGCTTAATTTGGATTTACGTTGAGAAGGGAATTTATCCTTTCTCAAGTGAAGCCAAACTAAATCTCCCTCATTAAGAATTATTTGTTTTCTCCCTTTGTTGTTGTATTCAGAATATTTTTGA
>NW_014543979.1:341025-371510 GCF_000741045.1 Vigna radiata var. radiata | reverse complement strand
TTTTGACAAATTCCGCTTTAGAAAGACCTTCTTTATGAAGAAAAGAAGATGATTCTGGAAGAGGAAGTAAATCAAGAGGTGTGAGAGGGTTAAAACCATAAACAACCTCAAAAGGAGAAAGATTAGTAGTCTTGTGAACTACTCTATTATAAGCAAACTCTATATGAGGTAGATGATCATTCCAATTTTTAATATTGCCCTTCAACATTACCCTTAATAGAGTGGATAGAGACCTATTTACTACTTCTGTTTGCCCATCAGTTTGTGGGTGACATGTAGTAGAAAATAGTAGTTTAGTGCCTAGCTTGGCCCAAAGTGTTTTTCAAAAGTAGCTAAGGAACTTAACATCTCTATCAGAAACTATAGTTTTGGGTAAGCCATGTAATTTGACTACTTCTTTAAAGAAGAATTTTGCTATATAGGTAGCATCATCAACTTTGTGGCAAGGTATGAAATGAGCCATTTTACTAAATCTATTAACCACCACAAAGATTGAATCAAACCCCTTTTGAGTTCTTGATAGTCCTAGGACAAAATCCATACTAATATCCTCCCAAGGGGCACTAGCTATTGGAAGAGGAAGGTAGAGTCCATGAGGCATTACTTTAGACTTAGCTTGTAAACAAGTTATACAACTAGAACAATGCTTTTGGACATCTATTCTCATGTGTGGCCAATAAAATTTTCTTTTTAAAGTATGAAGAGTTTTATCAACTCCATGATGGCCCATGAGTCCTCCACCATGACTTTCCTTGATAAGAAGCTTTCGAATAGATCCTTGGGGTATGCATAGTTTTCCTTTATTAAAAAGATACCCCTCAGAAATGTAGAATCCGTCGAATGGCTTCTTAAGACAAGATGCATAAGTGGATGCAAAGGTAGGGTCAGTATCATAAAGTTGTTTGATGTCATCAAAACCGAGTATTTGTGAACCTAGAGTAACTAATAATGCATGTCGTCTAGATAAAGCATCCGCAACAACATTAGTACTCCCCTTTTTATGTTTGATGACGTACTGAAACTGCTCAAGGTACTCAATCCACTTTGCATGTCGCTTGTTTAGCTTTCCTTGCCCTTTAATATACTTGAGAGATTCATGGTTAGTGTTGATAATAAACTCTCTAGACACCAAATAATGTTCCCAAGTTTTCAATGCTCGAATAAGGGCATAAAGTTCTTTGTCATAGGTAGGATAGTTCAAAGTAGGTCCCTTAAGTTTTTCACTAAAATAAGCTATAGGGTGACCTTCTTGTATAAGCACAACTCCTATTCCTACCCCGGAAGCATCACATTCTACTTGAAAAGCTTTGGAAAAATCAGGTAAATGTAGAATGAGTGCATGTGTTAACTTATGCTTTAAGGTCTCAAAGGGCAGACTTTGTTTCTCATCCCATTTGAATAGCACATCCTTCTTTAAAAGTTCATTGAGGGGAGCAGCAATAGTAGAGAAATTTTCTACAAATCGTCTATAGAAACCTGGTAGACCTAGAAAACTTCTTACTTCTCCCACTGTTTTGAGGATAGGCCACTCTTAGATAACCTTGATTTTGCTAGGATCAACATGTACACCTTCTTTCCCAACTTTGAAGCCTAGAAAAATAACACTCTATTGACAAAAGGTACATTTGTCAAAGTTGGCAAATAAATGGTGTTGTCTAAGCAAAATCAATACTTTTCTAACATGAAGAAGATGTTCCTTAAGACCCTTGCTATAGATTAGAATATCATCAAAGTAGACTACAACAAAGCTGCCTATGTACTCCTGAAGGACATGATTCATTAGTCGCATGAAGGTACTAGGAGCATTGGTTAAGCCAAAAGGCATGAATAACCATTCATAGAGGCCAAATTTGGTCTTAAAAGGGATTTTCTATTCATCTCCTTCTTTAATTCTGATTTGATGATACCCACTTTTAAGATCAATCTTGGTGAACATGTTTGCTCCATGTAATTCATCTAACATATCGTCCAATCTAGGAATAGGGTGCCTATACTTGACTGTAATGTTGTTAATAGACCAAGAACCATCTTTTTTAGGGACTAACAACACTGGAACCGCACAAGGGCTAAGGCTCTTTTGTATCCACCCTTTTCCCAATAAATCATTAACTTGCTTCTCTATCTCTTTGGTTTCTGTGGGGTTAGTCCTATAAGTTGGCCTATTGGGAAGGCTGGCGCCAGGAATCAAATCAATTTGATGTTCAATTCCTCTAAGAGGTGGTAATCCACTTGGAACCTCTTTAGGAAATAAATCATCAAANTCTTTCAAAAGCTTTTGTAACACCTTTGGATGAGAATCAAGTGGATGATTTATGGAAAGAAGTGCCTCCTTACAATAGAGAAAAAAGTGAGGTTGTCCAAGGAAAATATTTTTAGAAGAGTGTGGTGGGACAACTTCATTGGTTGAGGCACATTCGACCAAACTCAACTTCTTCTCGTTGGAAACTTTGTTAGAGTGAAGATTTTTCTCACCATCTAACTTCTTCTTAAGTATTATTTGATCCTCTCGCACTTGTGATGGTGTAAGAGGGCTCAAGATAATCTTTTTTCCTTTATGTTGAATGGTTATCTTATTGGTGACTCCATTATGCAAAGCTTGTTTGTCAAATTGCCAAGGGCATCCAAGTAAGATGTGACCTACTTCCATTGGAACAATATCACAAATGATTTAATCTTCATACTTGCCTATGGAAATGGGAACACTTACATGTTCCTGAAAACCTATTCCTTCATCCTCTTTTATCCATTGAAGTTTGTACGGGTTAGGATGAGGAGTAGGAGTTAAGCCTAGCTTTTCAACCATTCTACAGCTACAACAATTACAACAAGAACCACTATCCACAATCATAGAACAGGTTTTATCAAGAACTTTGCAGCGAGTGTGGAATAGGTTTTCTCGTTGAGTCTGTTCTAACTCAACATGCTTTACCTCAAGGAGTCTTCTAACCATGAGAAGATCTCCATCACAAGGTGGAGCTTCATGTTCCTCTTCAGATGAGGACAACTCAGACGCGCTAGAAGATGATTCCTCACTTGGACTCTCATGTTCAAGGATATAGGTTGACTTTTTGAAGTGACACTCATTTGAATAGTTTCCTCTTGCTCCACATTTGAAACATCTAGTCTCCTTACCCTTGGTATCTCTAGGTGGCTCTCTTGAAGTCATTTGTTCTTTTCCCTGATAGCTTTCTTTGTCTCTTTATAGCTCTCTATCTTTGCCTTTGAGCTTGTCTTGTGGTCTTTCTCGGTCTTGCTCCTTTGTTTCCTCATATCTTGGAAAACTACCCTCCCTCTTAAGATCTTTCCTATAGGATGATGTGGTAGGGTAGGTTCTTTTTGTGGAAGCTTTTCTCCTATTTTGTTCTTCCACTCTCACACATAGCTGAACAAAATCATTTAGATCTAAGTAAGGTAAGAGTTCTACCTTATCTCTAATTTCATAGTTTAATCCACTCTGAAATCTAGCTATGGTGAATCTCTCTTCCTCTTTGATCCCAGCTTGCAACATGAGTAACTCTAACTTTTATCTGTATTCCTCAACACTCATGTTTCTTTGTTGAAGTCGATGAAGCTTGTCCATGACTTCTCTTGCATAGTAGGCCGGGACATGTCTCCTGTGTAAGACTGCTTTCAGCTCATTCCAATATCGGATTATGTAGTCGCCATGCATCCTTTGGTCTCTCATGATGGATGTCCACCAATAAAGGGCTGCACCTTGAAAGGTTAAGGTGGCTAGGGTCACTCTCCTCCTATCATCTATGTTGTAGCATTCAAAAATTTGTTCAACCTTCATCTCCCACTCAAAGTATTCTTCAACATTATCTCTACCATAGAAAGGAGGAAGGTCAAGCTTAGGTTCTACATGATCTTCTATATGGTTGTGATGACGCCTAGGAGGACGTTGGTAGTGATCATAAGGTTGGTAGGTATGGTGATCACTATGGTGGGAATGATCATCTTGATCATGATTTTGCCTATGAGAGTGAGCTCCTTGGGTGTGCCCGCTTTGATTGAGAGTAAGAGTGGCGACCATTTGCCTTAGCTCATTCAATTCAGTCTTGGTTCTATTGAGTTCCTCTCTTAACTCTATGTTCTCCTGATCTTGAATGACATTACCTTGAACACTAGAGTGACTCATGCTTGTGAAGTAGAGAAATTGTTTTCACAAAGATTTGAAAGCCTTTCATAAGTATGAATCAAAACTTTTGAAAAGAGAATTTGCTTGTTTTTGCTGAATGACTTCTATAAAGATTCTAAAGGTGAGGAAACCGAATATCTCCCAGGAAGGAGAGGTGAGTCACAATGGACAAGCTTAGAAACCTTGTCCTTCCTTAGCCAGAGTGTCTCCTGACGTTTCTCACCCAAGTTTCTAGATAGAAGTCTTTCAAAACCTTTTTGGAATGCAAAGATGTTATGCTCCTAGAAACCAAACAAAGGTTTTAACTAAATGAAACACGCTCCTAAGTATCACGGAGACTTAAAACATAAAAGTCAATCAAGCAAGAAAAGTAAATGAATGGAAATGGAAGACAATGATAAACGACCCTATGTGAAAGTGCAAGTGACACTTGGAGCCCCTGGACACACTTTCACTCTAAGAGGTGGGAACTAACTATTACAATGTTGCTTGGTACACTTGGAATTGCTTGAAAAGCATTTTCCCAAGGTACTTTAAGTTGCAAAAAGAATGAAATGTAATACTCAAAGGTTCTGTGATACAAGATCAAAGTACAATTAAAGGGAGCAATGTTTTGAATAAAGCCAAGTGTGGCTAGAAATAGCTGCTGAATATGCTTGATAATGGCATGATTTTACTGCTGCAAGTATAGCTGGAACAGCAGTAAAAAGCTACTCCCAAAGTCCACAATTGTTGTCTTGTTAGCAAGCCTTCCACTCCTTAAGAGGCTACCCCTTTGGAGGAGCAATTTGTTGGGTTAAGTTGCACCACAATCAGCTGAAACAGCAAGCAAAATTGACGTGAAACAACCACTGCACCAAGCTTATATTTATACAAAATTGGTTTTGAGCACACTTGAGAGGTCAAGCAAGTGGAAAGCAAATGATTTAAGCTGGGAATAACTGCAAGGACGCAAAAGGAACTTAATAATGACACTACAAAAAATTATAAAAGCAAGGAAAACAAAATCAAAGATCAAAGATAGTTGCAGCCAAAGTGTTTGAGAAAAATATAAAGTTGTTTGATAAAATGCCCCTGAGAGATGGTGATTTGGTGATTTCTGAGTTTTGAGAGATTTGAATCTGGATTGCAGTGGATATGTGCTTTTTATTACTTGATTATAGCTGCATAAACATGTAAATGGTATTAGAAACAACAACCATAGCTTTTGCCAATCCAGTTTAGGAAACTCAACGTGAATTACGCATGGCTGCACCAAAATATGGAGTCTGCAGCACCAAAATGGATTAAAAATGGTTGGTGTTAATAGTAAAACCCGTGGTAATGATGTGAATGAGAAAAAGACAATTCAAACAGATTTATATCAATGTATGAGGTGTAATCAAACACTTAAACAACCAAGACAGTCACTACAGTAGAAAGTCACTAGGTCACTTCCCAAAATCAAGCAAATTTGATGGTTTGGATGGTGATTTTGCAAAACAGCTCAATTTTGACCAAATGAACAGTAGCTACAAGATTTAAATGGTCAAAGCAACTTGTGCAACCAGTCACAAAGCACAAAGACAGTGAAATATGTGAAATGACAATGCAAGTTGCTAGTTTCACTCAAAATGGAAGGTTGAAAGATGAATTCTGCATAATTGATGAAGAATGACCACAATAACAGTTTGGACAAGTTTAGAAGGATCAAATAAACTGGTCTAAATGTTCAATCAGCAGAGCAATGCACTAAAACCAGATTTGACCCTTGGAGTTGCCATTTATGCAGTAAATAGTGGCAGATTTCAAAAAAAAAAAAATTGGAATGCAAAGCTGTCTGGTTCAAAAACAAACAAGGAATGCCTTAATCTACTAGATCCAGCTTGAGATTATTAATAGCTAGCAGAGTCATACATCCTATAACACAACAAAGAAAGTAGCACGGTGCAAAAGCCAAAACAAATAAAAAACCATGACAACTGCAGTCTCGAGAAAACAAAATTTCTTGTGGCTCAAAGATGTTTTTCACAATTCTATGGTGAATTGGAGTTGCTATCAACTTGAACATGTTTAGAAACATTAAACAGACAGGAATCAAACTGCAGAAACAATAAATTCTGGACAAAATAGATTTGACAAATTCATATCAGAATGAATTATCAATGCAAAGACTGAAATCATATTTTACTCAACTCAACTATGCATTTTGAGAATTATTGATGAATTCTTATTGCTAGCACCTCAAACAGTCATGGAATTAGCAAACAAACATGTTGCAATCGTCTGAATCAAATGAAATTTGGCAAGAACATATTCGCCACTTGAAGACAGAAACGCGTTTCATGCAGCGGTACGAAACAGAGGAGAATTTGCCAATGCTTTAACTCCAAGGATCTAAGCTAGACAGTGTAGTAGTGCTTATATGATCAAGGAGAAGCTATCATAGCATTGAACACATGAACAACAGAACTGGAAAACGGAATATAAGGCTGGAATGATGTAAACAAAGTATTGCACCGATGAAAATGTGAAACGAAACTATAGAAGAGTGGACGGACACGATCCACACAACATAAAATGAAATAAAAAAAATTCAGAGAAACAGCACACACCAGAACAGAACAACGCGGAATTGATAGAATGAAGGATGATCACTTAGCTCTTGATGCATGGATGAGAAACGGTTGGCTCTGGATACCACTTGATGGAAGCCTCAACTAAATCCATGCCTAGAGGTGCTTCTCAGATGCAGAGACAGCAGCGGAGGATTGAAACAGTGTTGATGGATGAAGGTGCTCAAAGTGTTTGATGGAAGTCCGATGGTGTGTGGCTTTGGCGTAGTGGTGTAATCTAACTCAGAGAGCTTTCCTAAGGAGAAAGGAGCTAGAGGATAGGCAAGATAACATTGCACAAGAGTGAACCTGAGAGTTTCGCTGAGAATTCAACAGCATTTCATTACTCAAAAACAAGTTCTATTTACAAAGGATGAAACTCTCTATTTATAGATGAAGGAGAGCTCCTAATCTTACTGTGCAAGCTATCCTATGTGTGCACGTGGTGTGAAACAAAGGAAAGAAATTTGGAGAGAAAGCTACAAAGGTTGACTTAGTAGAAAACAATGAAGAAGATGAAGCTTTGGTTGTTGGCGCTGAGCGGCAGGAAGAGGGCGCTGGGCGCTAGTAGTGTTCCTTTCAAGTTTGATTTCCTTTGTCCTTTGCTTACGTTGCCGCCTTCTTGAGTTGCATAGACTTGGTTCCTCTTCTTTATTAATTTCCTACAAAAGTAAGGTAAAGTCATTTTACAAAGAGAAAGAGGATTTAGTAATTAATACTCCATAAGAATAAAGTAGTGAGTGCTCCCTCTTCCTCTTGGATTCTCTTGGACATAGCTCTTGTTAAAGGTCCTATGTTGAGCTTGGATGGTCCTCCATCACCTAGGTGGCTTAAACACGCAGTCTAAGATGATGTTGAATGCCTCAGCTAGAGGTGATATCAAAAGGAAGACTGAAGATGAAGCCTATGACTTCATTGAGAGTATGACTGCTAATGAGCAGGAAACTTATAGTGAAGGGGGCGCACTTGTTCAGAAGAGAGGAGTTTTGCACTTGCCTGCAGATGATGCTATGCTAGCTCAGAATCATCTTCGGACTCAAAAGCTAGACAATTTGACAAAGATTCTCTCACAACTTTCTAAGGAGATTCGTAATGTCTCCCAAGCACAACAACTTTGTGATTTCTGTGGTGGTGACCATAACCATGGTCAATGTGCTATAATAGAGGAGATGCAACAGGAAGCAAACTATATGGGGAATCAGTTCTAGTATAGGCGGGGGAACTTCAACCAAGGCAACTCTAGCCAAGGTTGGAAGAACCATCCTAGTATTGGGCAACCACAGAATAACCCATCTGGGCAAACAGGAGGCTTCCGACTGCAACAACCATTACCTTTGTGGCAGCAGGTCAATCACTTGACAGGGATTGTTAAATACTTTACTGATAGATTTAATAAATTCATGAAGGTTTATGAGTCTCAACATGCAAGTAACCAAGTCAACTTCAGATCTTCGGAGATGCAACTTGGTCAACTGTCAAAGAGGGTTGAGACCACAGGAAAGAATCAACTTAGGGTTAATACTGATGTTAATCCTAAGGAGTAGTGTCATGTTGTTGTAACAAGGGAGAAAAGAAAAGCAGAGGAGGAAGTTATTGAGATAGAAAGTAGTGAGGAGGAAGATGAAGAGATGAGTGAGAGTGACGAGATTAAGAGTGGTGAAGAAGAGAAAGAAGAGGAGAGGTTTGAAAAAAAATGAGAGAGAAAATGAGGAAAGAGGAGATGGTCACAATGGGCAGATTAGAGAAATCTTTAATTAGGTGACTATTGTTCCTTTAAATGAAAATCATCCTCAAATTCCTGCTTACTCTATGAAAATTAATTATTATCTTGGAGAGGTGTTAAGTCCTTGGCAAGTGTACCAGATCGTTATCAAGTAATATAAATGGGTAAGTCCAACTATCGTTTCCCAAAGCACTCTTAGGCCTTACTTTTCATGTGAACCAATCGCATAAGACTTGAGAAAAGAATTAAATTTTAGGTTTTGTATGCAAGACAAAAGTAAACATGCAAGATGTAGTGAATCAATTGGCTAAAAGAAACTATGAATGAATGGAGTTGTTGGGGTTTACAATTTCATCTTATTCACCCTCTTATTTCTATTATTCTTATCTAATTTGCTTATTTATCATATTTTCATGCAAACTTTCTTGGTCTACCCTTAACCCAATTCCTTGGCGAAAAGAGCCTATTACTAATTACCGGCTTGCTATNNCTAGCCTCCCCTAGTAACTAATAATGCATGATAAACAGAAGCAAAATACAATTGATCATCCTACCCCTAATCCTAGGCGATATTAGTATAATCAAGCAATTCCCCCCAGTTCATGACATTATTGTACGTTCCCGTATCAATAAAGACAAACAACATTTACCGAATGAGGTAAACGGTAAAAGTATTAAGCAAAGGTAAGGAACCCAACAGTTGATAAAGATAAGCATATAAAAGCATATAAAGAAGATAAGAATTTTGATATAAGAGAGTTTCAAAAGATTACATTGTTCCCCAACAACCTAGGGTTTAGTTCACCATAATCATGGTGAATCTAGATGAAATAGAATGAAAGAATGAAAGAAATAACCCTAAACTTGGTAGATTGAAGCCTAAGCATCGAAGGAACCTCCTCCAAGGTGTGTGGAACAACTTTGGATGTTTCTTTCTGCCAAAAGATTGAGTTTTGATTCGCACTGGATTTATTTATAGACTAAAAAGATAACAGAAAGATTACAGAATCTGAGCTAATAAAAACAGACAACCGCTTAGGCGCCTAAGTAAACTGCTCAGCGGTTTCCCCTTTAGCCGTTGGACCGTTCAACGGTCAGTTTTACCGCTGAGCGGTTTACCCCTAATCGTTCTAGACGCTCAGCGGTTCATTCTGATGCTCAACGGTCCCTTTGACTCTTCTTTTCATCCTCTTTCTTCATCTTTCACGAGTCTAAGTCCACCTTGATTTACTTCCTTCTTCAATTCTCATCAAAACCCTACAAAACAATGTAAAAACAAGCATAATATCTCTAAAACCAACTTTTGACTCTCTCATGACTCAACTAAGTGTTTTACCTGATTTTAAGCTCATTCTAAGCCATAAAAGGTGTGTTTTGATATCAAATTAAAGTATGAAAATAACGGTTTTTAGACCTTTATCACAACCCCAAACTTAGAACTTTGCTTGTCCTCAAGCAAACAAGACAAAACTTGACTTTCCACTTCTTCAAACAGTTCAACACTTTTCAAAATTCCTTTTTCGCACAACAAGTTATTATACAATTCAGATTTTTAGTGGAATCCTATAAAGATGCATGCATGCTTTCAATCCAATTCAATTCACATAATCAACTCTTTCCCAACTCTCAACACCCAATTTCGTCCAGGTAACTAAATAATACACTAGTTTTTTATTTTTGTCTTATTTTATTTTAATTTTATTTTATTTTATTAAATTTCGGTTTACTATTTGATTTAATTGAAAAAGAAAAAAAAAGAAAAAAAAAGAAGAAAAAAAAAGAAGAAAAAAGTTTGTTGGTAGGGACACGTTTTGGAAGGGTGCAGTGGTGAGAAAAACGGTTATAGGGAATTGATTTTGGAATCTCAGGAGCACAAGGTGAGACTTTGGGGACCATTTTTACATTGATTCAGGGGGGGCTCTCTTGGCTTTTTTTTCCATCATCACGCACACATACACTGGACCTCCTTTGCTCCTCTTATGCGTCAACCACCTCTCCACTTCTACACCCCTCTTCACACACAACACAGAACCTGATTATCTCACCCAACTTTATCTTCGAAACCCAATATCAAGAGATGATCTCATCATTCTTTGTGTAAAAACAAAAACCATCATGTAAAAACAACCATAGTTTTTCACATTTTTCCACCTCCCTCACTTAGAAACAACACCATCCTCACGCCACCATTAACTCTCAGATTCTATCATAACCCGAAACCACCTTCATCTCCATAAAATCTCACACCCTTCTGGCTTAGGAGGCACACTGTAACACACCAACAGATTCCATCATTTTCCTCTCTATCAAAAATCTCCATTCCAATCAAACCTCATTATCCCAACCAACCACGATCTTTATCCGAGCCGTCCATAATCTCTGGGCAGCACCTCCTTTCTTTATCCATCACTATACCCATAAACAACACCACCGAGCACGACTTGCCGGAATACACAGAACTCTTCACTCACGTTCACAATGCTATCCTTACACCCAATAATGTTCTTAACTCAACAGAATCACCCCGCTGGAACCAGTTTCATCCATCAGGCACAAGGAATTTGATTCGCCCATCCAACTCCAACTTCATCCTTCAATAAGCAACACTACCAAAAACACAAACCGATACCCATTTTCTTGCAACACATTGTCATAACCAAAAAATCCAAAAAAAACCAAACCCAATCAAAGCAAAACAGAGAAGAAGCCACTCGCCTCCAGCGCCGTTTAACATTCACCCGCAAATCCAACAGAAAACACAACACTATGGAGGCATTTCAATCACGGTGCTATAATGTAGCTGAGACGCGGCAGTGAGCAACAACATTGGCGAAGAGTCAAGATAGTGAATGGGCAAGAAGATGAGTTCCATTCGAGGGGAAAGGGCGAGAAGATAACGACTTCCAAGGCTGACGACGGCGAAGCGGAGTCAGACACCGGAGCTAACGGTACTCTATCGGTGGTAAGCTCTCGGAGTGGAGGAGACTGGCGTTCTCAATCGCCGTGAGAGTTGCGAGTTGTGGCGTTTGGTCTTGTGAAGGGCGACAACGGCGACGACAATGCCCAGCCTCGTGCGAAGAGAAGAAGGGCTTTGGACCTGCTGTTGTGGCCGGCGACGACTTGGTGGCTCCGACTACGAGCATCGGCGTTGACGTCACTGTTGACCGCAGTTTGCGATGGCCGGTTGGGTGAAGGGCTAGGTTGTTGCCGTGGGCTATGGAGGTGATTCTGGATTTTCTGGATCAATGGGGAAGAGACCCTAGGTCTCTGGAGCATTGGGTGCGTAAGTGATGAAATGGAGTGAAAATTGGTTAACCCCGAGCGTTTCTGATTCAAGGGCAAAGGGGTTTGGGCCTGGCCATTGGGTTGTGATTTATTTGTCCGCCACCGTGCAACTCTATTTGCACCACCATTGCTTTTCTTCAAACAAGGAAAAGAGGATTTGGGCTTGGGCCAGCATCTATCAAGTGGCACCCCCCAATATTCACAGTTGCACCCCTTTATCCATTTGGGCTTGGGTCAAAGAAGTTTCTGCATCTCCAACTTTACTGCTACACCTCTACCTTTGGGTTGGACTAAGAAATTTCCAAAAAAACATCACATTCCAAAACCAATAAGAAAAAAGGAGTGCAGAAGACAAAACCAGGGGTGCCACTCGAAATTTCTTGGTCCAACCCAAAGGTAGAGGTGTAGCAGTAAAGTTGGAGATGCATAAACTTCTTTGACCTAAGCCCAAATGGATAAAGGGGTGCAACTGTGAATATTGGGGGGTGCCACTTGATATATGGTGGCCCAAGCCGAAATCCTCTTTTCCTTGTTTGCAGAAAAGGAATGGTGGTGCAAATAGAGTTGCACGGTGGCGGACAGAAAAATCACAGCCCAATGGCCTGGCCCAAACCCCTTTGCCCTTGAATCAGAAACGCTAGGGGTTAACCAATTTTCACTCCATTTCATCACTTACACACCCAATGCTCCAGAGACCTAGGGTCTCTTCCCCATTGATCCAGAAAATCCAGAATCACCTCCATAGCCCACGGCAACAACCTAGCCCTTCACCCAACCGGCCACCGCAAACTGCGGTCAGCAGTGACGTCAACGCCGATGCTCGTCGTCGAAGCCACCAAGTCGTCGTCGGCCACAACAGCTGGTCCAAAGAACTTATTCTCTTTGCGCGAGGCTGGACATCGCCGTCGCCGTTGTCGCCCTTCACAAGACCAAACGCCAAAACTCGCACCTCTCACGGCGATTGAGAACGCCAGTCTCCTCCACTCCGAGAGCTTACCACCGATAGAGTACCATTAGCTCCGGTGTTTGACTCCGCTTCGCCGTCGTCAGCCTTGGAAGTCGCTATCTTCTCGCCCTTTCCCCTTGAACGGAACTCATCTTCTTGCCCATTCACTATCTTGACTCTTCGCCGATGTTGTTGCTCACTGCCGCGTCCCAGCTACATTATAGCACCGTCATTGAAATGCCTCCATTGATTTGTGTTTTCTATTGGATTTGCGGGTGAATGTTAGACGGCGCTGGAGGCGAGTGGCTTCTTCTCTGTTTTGCTTTGATTGGGTTTGGGTTTTTTTGGATTTTTTGGTTATGACAATGTGTTGCAAGAAAATGGGATCGGTTTGTGTTTTTGGTAGTGTTGCTTATTCAAGGATGAAGTTGGAGTTGGATGGGCGAATCAAATTCCTTGTGCCTGATGGATGAAAATGGTTCCAGCGGGGTGATTCTGTTGAGTTGACAGCGTTATTGGGTGTAAGGATAGCATAGTGAACGTGAGTGAAGAGTTTTGTGTATTTCGGCTAGTCATGCTTAGTGGTGTTGTTTATGGGTATGGTGATGGATAAAGAAAGGAGGTGCTGCCCAAAGATTATGGAGGGCTAGAATGAAGATCTTGGTTGGTTGGGATAATGAGGTTTGATGGGAATGGAGATTTTTGATAGAGATGAAAATGATGGAATCTGTTGGTGTGTTACAGTGTGCCTCCTAAGCCAGAAGGGTGTGAGATTTTATGCGGATGAAGGTGGTTTCGGGTTATGATAGAATCTGAGAGTGAATGGTGGCGTGAGGATGGTGTTGTTTCTGAGTGAGGGAGGTGGAAAAATGGTGAAAAACTATGGTTGTTTTTACATGATGGTTTTTGTTTTTACACAAAGAATGATGAGATCATCTCTTGATATTGGGTTTCGAAGATAAAGTTGGGTAAGATAATCAGGTTCTGTGTTGTGTGTGATGAGGGTGTAAAAGTGGAGAGGTGGTTAACGCATGAGAGGAGCAGAGGAGGTCCAGTGTATGTGTGCGTGATGATGGAAAAAAAAAGCCAAGAGAGACCCCCTGAATCAATGTAAAAATGGTCCCCAACGTCTCACCTTGTGCTCCTGAGATTCCAAAATCAATTCCCTATAACCGTTTTTCTCACCACTTCACCCTTCCAAAACGTGTCCCTGCCAACAAACTTTTTTCTTCTCTTTTTTTTTCTTCTTTTTTTTTCTTTTTTTTTTCTTTTTCAATTAAATCAAATAGTAAACCAAAATTTAATAAAATAAAATAAAATTAAAATAAAATAAGACAAAAATAAAAAACTAGTGTATTATTTAGTTACCTGGACGAAATTGGGTGTTGACAGCTGCCCCTCTTTACTTAGATTTTACTGGATAATATGAAAATGTGATATTTTCATATTATCTGAGTAAAAGTTAATTAAAGATAGAAACACTAATTTCGTTTGGGTTTCAATTATGAAAGAAGATGAACAAAAATGATTCAAGTCGCGATGCCAAAAGACCAATGCCAAGCAGAGGCCCCAAAATCACATAACAGAAATTTAAATCCGATCATTGCCAAGCAGATGGTCGATAACAGAAAACTAAAACCTGGACTTGACCATTGCCTCGCAGAGGGCCAAACTCACAGAATAGAAATTTAAATCCGACCATTGCCAAGTAGAGGGTCGATAACAGAAAACTAAAACCTGGATTTGACCATTGCCTCGCAGAGGGCCAAACTCACAGAACAGAAATTTAAATCCGACCATTGCCAAGCAGAGAGCCGATAACAGAAAACTAGAACCTGGATTTGAGCATTGCCTCGTAGAGGGCCAAACTCACAGAACAGAAATTTAAATCTGACCATTGCCAAGCAGAGGGTCGATAACAGAAAATTAAAACTTGGACTTGGCCATTGCCTCGCAGAGGGCCAAACTCGCAAAATAGAAATTTAAATCCGACCATTGCCAAGCAGAGGATCGATAACAGAAAACTAAAACCTGGACTTGACCATTGCCTCGTAGAGGGCCAACTCGTAGAATAGAAATTTAAATCTGACCATTGCCAAGCAGAGGGTCGAAACAAAAAGAAAAACCTGAGCTTGAAGTGCCAGGCGAGCTGAGCTTTGGGTGCTAGAATAAACTGGGCTTATGGGTCAGTGTGGAAACTGGGCTTTTGAAATTTTGAAATTGGCAGATGAAACTGGGCTTATGAAATTTGAAATTGCCAGATGAAACTGGGCTTATGAAATTTTGCAATGGCCAGATGAAACTGGGCTTATGAAATTTGAAATTGCCAGATGAAAATGGGCTTTTTGAAATTTTTAATTGCCAGATGAAACTGGGCTTTTGAAATTTGAAATTGCTAGATGAAACAAGGCTTTTGAAATTTGAAATTTGTATTTTTTGTGATTTTCGACAAAAACTTGATTTCTGAAAAGCAACAAGGAGTTGAAACCCTTCATGACAAAGTGTCAAAATTTTGATGCAGGATCAGGTTGTGGCAAAACCCCAATATGAGAGAAAAACATGATCGGCAAGAAACAAAATCACTTGAAAAAAAAACATTTGAATGTCATTTTTTTTATAATTTTGAAGAAGGACTCGACCACCATTCATATGAATGAAGAGGGTTTCGATCCGAAAAACTTTCTTTTTGAATTGATGAAAAACATTTGCTTTGTTTTGCATTTTTTTTTGCTTGAGTCGACTGTCTTAGTTGCAATCATCAAACTATTTTTTTTTTTTGTGGAAATTGAGGAATGTGATACATCCGAGGTCTCATGCTAGATATGATTATATGTTTGACTTTTTCTGACTTTTTTCTTTTTCTTTCTTTCTTTTTTTTTTCTTTTTTTTTTTTTTTGACATTAGTGCACACATGCTTGAATTTAGGCAAGGGAAAAATGAGAGATGTTTAGAAGGGTTTAGAAGGGGATTGGATAGTCAGGTGGGCACTACAACCCTCAAAGGAGATGTAATATGTGAGTGTCAAGACAAAAGACGATGTACCAAAAATTTTGCCCCGGTTTAGCACTTGGGAAAATGAGCTTAGGTTTGGATCCATGACAATTAGGGTGAAATTTTCAAATGAGATTTGCAAAGCTGCCCTAATCTTGAGGTTATGGGTTGATGAATTTCAGGGCGAAGATGCGTGGTGAAATCCACAATGTTGCCCCAGTTTTTTTTGCATAGGGTTCTATTTGGAAGAAGAGGTGGGCATGAAAAGGATAGGCTAAAAGGATGGCCCCAACTGGTTTGATTTTCTTTTGCATGCTTTTGGTTAGATGGTAAGAAGATCCCCTCTTCCTGAGACATTACCTTTTTTCTCTCTTCTTTTTTTTTTTCAATTCTCTTTTCCTTCTTACGACACCGTGAAAGTCACCTTATCGCAAAGTTAAGCTTTATGAAAATTTGAGCAATCATTATTTAATCTGCGTGGACTTTATTAGGTTTGTAACGTTGTTAGGGGCTAAAAGGTAGTAAAAGAAAGGGTATAAAGGCCCAAATGAATGTTTGGTGGTTATATTTTTTGGAAACAAGGGTTGTCATCTAGGCATTGCATCAACTATTTGACATTTTAGGCACTTTTTTTTTCTTGAACTTTGATTTTCATTTTTTTGTTCAACATCACTTTGTGATTTCCTTTTGTTCTTTTTGTTGTTTTTTTTTGTTCATTCTTCTTGATGAATCTTTTTCTTTTAATCATTGAGTGCTCTTTACACACTAAGTTCACTCCTACCTGATGATAATCCTTGCTTGGGATAATTTTGAAAAAGAAATTATTTTTGGCTCAAATGGGGTGACAATGGATATATATATTTTTTGCTCTTTGGATAAAGAAAGAAGGCCACATATCATTTTGAACTTTGATTAACTTATTTTCAAAAGAGTAACTCTACGATTAGATGACCTCAACATGAGTCATTTTTTTTTTGTTTTATTTTTCCTTTTCTAGACTACCCTTTCGGGCTTTCAATCTAGTGGACTTATTCTCTTTTTGAAAGTTTCTCTTTTTTTTTTGTTTTTTTTATTTTTTTTTTTGCCTTATATTTTTTATTTTATCTCGATGGATTCGGGGATCACCCTACTAGCGCAAGCGAGAAAAATTTTGGCAAAGTCAATCTGCCCCAATGAAAAGGTTTACATTCTTATTGAGGGCAGCGACGATGTTTGTTGAGGGGAAATCCTTTATTTTGGAAAAGTGAAGGGTGGAGGTTTTGAAGCAGCATGTGCACAAATGTCTTGAGAGAAACGTCAAAATTGTTATTTTTGATTTAACATTTGACCTCGGAAAAGTCTGACACTGCAACTTTTGTTTTTTTATTTATCATTTTTTCTTTTTTTTGCTATTTTCCAAAAACAAGAGTTTGACGATTTCTAAGAAAGACAAGTGACTCAAAATTTTCTTCATTTTTTGTTTTTCAATTTTGTTTTCCTTTTTTCCGCAATACCCTTTCAGGACTCGATTTCCAACACTACCCGGAGAAACCCTGTAGTGATTGTTCACATTGCAAGTCATGGATGACAACGCGATATCAATAAGTATACTTCCCCGGTAGCAAGAATCTTCACAACATCAAATTCGCTTGTACAATGACTTATGCTCTTTTATGTGGTCCTAAAGTCCACTTCATTGCTTCATGGCATTTCTAGAGACATTCTCAAGCCTTGCCTTAATGTTGGGTTGTCTTTCTTCAAACTTCAACCATCTTGAATCGATCAAAGTTTGCCTTTGCGCTTGAAGGCTCAAACACTTTTTGGTGGAATGGCCGATAGCCTACCCATGGTAATCACATTTCGCATCACGAGTCTTGTGGTATTGAGGCTTTAAAGGCTTCATGTAACAATTAGAGATTCAGCCTTTTTGTAGCAGACTCGGAAGTAACATTGCCTAAGTCATATGTATAGGAGTGAAGTTTGAAGCCTTTTCTCTTGATCAAACATTTTTCTGCCCAGAAACTTGGTGGGAAATTGAGTTTGGATTTGGTTTCCAATTTTGTGTTGAAACCGTTTCAAATGGAGATTAAGGTAATGGTATTTAAGTGGGGGAAATGGTTGAGCTCTTTCTCCTCTCCTCTTCCCAAGTGTAGACCCAAACTCGATCACATTTGCTATCATTGTAGGATCTTGTGGGACTTTCTGTCCTCCCACCAATTTCAAATCTTTCTTGGATTAACACCCTGTCAGCAAAGTTTAGGGAAACACTGCTCACCATGGTCTCATAGAAGGGTGATTGCAGAGTATTCAGGAATGTGTCAACCATCTCGTTATCACTTATAAGAGACTTTCCTTGAGCAACATTCTTTCCACCCTTGGGCATACTCTTTGAATGATTTTGACTCCTTTTTCATCATGCCCTACAGTTGTAATCTGTGAAGTGCCACACCCATATTATATTTGAAATGTCTCAAGAAAGCATCCATCAGATCCTCCCAAAACTAGATACACGAATGTTCAAGATGAGTGCCCCAATTTAGTGGCATGCCAGCCAATCTACCTTGGAAGAAATGAATTAGCAACTTTTCATCATATGCACACACAACCGTTTTCTTGTCATACGCCATGAGATGAGTCTTAAGACAAATGGTCCCTCTATATTTCTCACCTTTGGAAAATTTAAACTTTTGAATGTATCATCAGATCCGGGACTAAGCAAGCCTTGCAACATTTTCAGACTTAGCGCTTCATTCACCTTCTATGGCTGTCATCCTTTTTCAGCATTTCAAATTTAGCCTTGCCAAACTCATCATCAATTAGTGTAACGACATTGAGAGAAGATTTCAACTCAAGTTGCTTTGTCATTGTCTTGCTCATAATACTTGGCTGAATCATTTCCCTAGGGACCATGAAAGTGGTTACCCCAAGCTCGTTTCTCCTTCAACTGCATCATCATTTTTTTAGATGCAAACTTGTCTTGAGTCCACTTTTAAGAGTGGAGTGTAGTTCGGGGGAAGGCCATATGAAGGGAGATTTTGGGCCATTAGAACTCTTTGTTGTGGCTGTGGTGCACACGAATCTTTAGGGCTTTGTAATGCATTCAGGGCCTCTAGGATTCGGCTCATTTGCTCATTCAAATGTTGGACACCGACTTCCATTCTTTCTTGAACTTCTCCTTGGTTCTCCAAGAATTGGAAACTGGTTCGAGTCCTTCAGGGTATCTTGGTTTTTTTGTTTGAAATCTTATTAGATGAAACAAAAAGAGAAAAAGAAAATAAAAAGAAAAGGAAAAAGATAAAACAATGTAGTTCAAATGCTCTAGTCAGAAATTATAAAGCCATGAAAAGATTGTCCCAATATAATTTGGAAATTAACACGAAACAGAGTCAATAGGGCAGCCCATCATTCAGAAGTTCCCAAAATGTGAGGCATGGGAAGTCTTGGTCAACTATCTTGACCCTTGGCCATCACATTCTTCATCTCTCTGATCAATTTCATGCAGCGATTCAGGAATGTTTCAACCCCCTTAAACAGGTTAAAGACCAACACTGCAATCTCAGCATCAGCTAAAAGCTTACGGACGTCTTCACTGACTTCATTGGCAAGGGAAGCTAATTGTGAGAAGCTTCATTTTCAATTCGCCCTTGTAATTCTCCCTTATTCAACAACATGCTCACTTGCATCTGAGTCATCAATTCTCAATGTCTTCTTTTTAGCTCAATGCCAACACTCCTTCAGTTTCGCCACTACTGCTTTCACACGCTGCTCAGTACTGTGAAATTGTTTTTCACAAATTCGGGTAAGGAGAAATTAACTTGAATGACAACTTGATTGTCTTGACCCTTTCTGTGACTCATTGGCTAAAGGAATATTTCATTGACAGTCCATGATCTTTGACCTTTGTACGAAGCGAACAACATTGCCCCCAAGCGTTCTTAACTTGATGAAGCATTTCAGCAATGATTCATTCTTCATATGATCTGCAATGTGTCAAGAGATGCAGGCGTTGGTGACCCTCTCACAGGATACCCAATTTTTTTTTTTTATTTGTATTTTGTTTTTTTTTGTTTTGTTTTTTTTTTTTGTACAACACTGGATACCCATGAGGGGACATCAAGATAGCTCCTGCAATGGTGTATGATACACGATCTTTGCTGCCAAGATAACAGGCCATTTAAACTTTTCCTCTTCTGAGCCCACACAGAGCTGCGTTCGTTCATTTGCCCCTTTCATCTTTGGTTTACAATGCAGTAGTTCACCCAGGGGACATGTGGCATTCAAAGCGTCCTTACTTGTGCGAGAAATGAAGCATACATACAGCATCGGTAAATAGCTAATATCTTCCTTCTCCTTGGCTCACAACATCGACCAAGGATCCCACAAGTTTCAGCTGGACCAATAATGATTGGATTCTCAGAGCGAACTTTGTACCTCGCAACTGTATTCATGTCGGCNTAGTCAACCAACTCCCTGGTATTAGGAAAGAGCATGACACCATAGTGGATAAGAGCTAGTAAATTCATGAATGTTTCCCAAATTTCCTCCTTGGTTAATCAATGCAACAACAACTCTAGGCATTCTTAAGGTAGTATGAATTCGCTTTCCAACTTTATAAGGTGCATTTTAGTGATTCTCATTAACTGCAAGACAGGGTATATTGCCTAAGGTGATTGTTTGGATCTTTGCCCTCAAGAAATGCATCTAAGATCAACTCAAATTCTTCTACTGTGGGCACCAATTTGGAATGGGTCATAGTACTGAGCAAAAATTGTTGTCGTTTGGACCTCCACCTCTGACAAGATCAACAAATTCCTACACCCTCCTGAAGGCATTTTTCAAGCTTATCCTTCTTTCACCAGATCCCTCAAGTGACCGATGTTGCCCCCCTTGGCCTCGATACGTACGCTTTTCTTGAAAAAGTCTAAACTCAAATGCCCTTTGACTCAAAATCCCATGTTAACTTCCATTTTTACCGTAATCACGACTTTATAATTTCTTAACTAGAACCCACAAAATTTGACAAGACCATAAAAACATAAGCAACAAAGAAAGAAAGAAAAAAAAATGTAGGGATATGTACAAGGTGCTTGATTTTATTAAGCAAAAATGAGGGTTATAAGACTGCACACATCTCCCTTTGTGCCCTAGTGAAGGTTCAACATTTTAGATTTAAGGTCAAGTATATGCAATCTCACCATGATAGTTCCCTGAGCCTAAGGGTCAAAGGTCACTAGAGCTATGGCCCCCTTCAAAGCATCTCCACAACAGTCGAGTAATCAGCTAGGTGTGGAGACACAAATGAAGAGAACAGACTCTAGTTGGAGTTCTCACGATATCCGAACAGGAAGTACATCCCAGAGTGACACCGCTACACAACTCCTCTAGTTCTAAGTTATGCTCAGACCCGGGTATAGGGCCTCACTCAATAGATGCATAATATGTGTGTGTGTGTGAAGGGAGAATGCAATGCACCTAAACCCTCACCTGCAAAACAACCAGAAGATTCCCAGGCAGATATAACATGTTTTCTAGCCTAGGGTTGAATATTCAATAGTTATTGCAGTTATTCCAAATATCAAGCATCGATAGAGAAAAGGGAAAGAAAAACACAAAGCAAAACCACATCGAATTCGCGCGTCTAATTAAATGGCTCGACTCTCTAGCACTCCCCAGTGAAGTCGACATCTGTCGCAACCGGAATCGCGACGGGACGACGATCCACATAGAAAAATGTTTAAAAAAAGTTTTTGGAGTCGCCACCATAGTTTTCCAGAATAAACTATGGTGGCGACTCCAAAAACTTTTTTTAAACATTTTTCTATGTGGATCGTCGTCCCGTCGTGATTTCGGTTGCGACACCAATAGATGTTTTGTTCATGAATGATCAATCCACTAAGCATAGATGTAAACATGGATTTCAACAATTCTTACCAAGCAAGTGTTTCACTCAAACACTCAAGTGTTTAGGTGGTCACTCTACTCTCTACTGTTCACATGTCACATAAAACAATATTGCCATTCATCTAAAACAATCATTAATATGATAGACTCTAGATCTAGCATTAATATGATGCCTGTGAGTTATCTGAAGAAAATTAAAGGGCTAGTATTAAAACCATTTGATATTTCTCTGATAGTTGCAAATGATTCTATTAAGAAGCCAGTTGGCAGAGTGGAGGATGCAATTGTTCATATTGAGCAGTTGGAGATTTTGGTCGATTTTGTAGTTGTGGATATGGAGAATGATGGAAGAATTCCATGGATTTTGGGAAGACCTATTTTGAGTACTTCTAGAATGGTGATACGTATCCATGTCGGGAGAATGATGTTAAGAGACCAAGACCAGGTGTTAACACATAATGGCTCTAAAGAAAACAGAATGAGAATAAGAAAGAGAACCGAATATAGAAGAGAAGCTGCATATGAAGATAGCACAACAGGTACTGACACTGACAATTGTAATGTTTTACAGGTACCTAAAACTGAAGAGGTTGATAAAGGAGGAACAATCCACTTAGAAGATACATCACTTCCACGTGGTTCACAGGCAAGATTCAAGAATAAGAAGTGGATTGTGAACAAGATTAAAGAAGATGGAGTAATGGAGATTAGAAGACCATACTCCAAAGCAATCAGAAGAGTGGACAGAAGGTAGTTGATGAGTTGGGTAGATGAAGATTGTTAACGGATTAACAAGCGTACCAAATCGTATCAAGTAATAAAAATGGTAAGACCAAGTAGGGTTTTCCCAAGAGACTCGAAAGGCTTTATCGTTCGCGTGAATTAAAATAATAAGACATGAAAATAAAAATTAATAAATTGGGTAAGAGAATAAAATATGAAGATGCAAAAGAAATTGATTCAAATGAGAAGAAGAAAACAATGGATGAATGGAGTTGTTGGGGNTTTACAATTTCATCTNATCCGCTCTCTCTTATTTACTCCTCTTGAATTATTAGTTTGATTAATTAATTGTCATGCAACTTTCTTAGCCTACCCTTAACCCGATCCCTCGGCGAAAAGAGCCTAATACTAATTACTGGCTTGCTATCCCTAGCTTCCCCTAGCAATTAATACAACATTATAGAGCAGAAGTTAAACGCAATTGATCGTCATACCCCTATCCCTAGGTGATATTTCATAATCAAGAAATTACTCACCAGTTCATGACATTACTGTACGTCCCCGTATCAATAAAGACAAACATCAGTTATCAAATGAGTTAAACGATAAAGGCATTAAGCACAAATGAGAACCCAACAATTAAAAATCAAAACATATGAAAACCATATAACTAATCAAGAGTTTCAATAAAAGAGAGTATCAAAAGATTACATTGTTTCCCCCAACAACAATAGGGTTTAGTTCACCATTTTCATGGTGAATCTAGATGAAAAATGGATGAAGGATGGAAAAGCAAACCCTAGAAAAGATGAAAAGGAGCCTAAGCATCCAAGAGATCCTCTCCAGAGAGAAAAATTAGGTATGTCGCCCTCTTCTGTCAAAAGAATACATCTAAACTCGCAATAGGGCTATTTATAGGTGAGGAGTGCAGCAGAAAACAGGCCCAGGCCCAACAGACCACCGCCCGGCGGAACAAGTGTGGCACCCGGCAGTTTCCCATAAATCGCAAAACCGCCCGATAGTAAGGGCCATCACCCGGCGGTTTCCCTCAAATCCGCCCAGCGCCAACGGTAGTGCCTACTCCTCGCCCTGGACCGCCCGGCGGTGTAAGTTACCGCCGGGCAGTGCGTCGACTCTTCAAATCTTCAATTTTCTTCTCTTTTCTTGAGTCTATGACCTTTATCTTCAACTTCATTCTTCATTTTCTCAGAAATGCTACAAAGCAATGCAAAACAAGCATAATATCGTTAAAAACAACTTTTGACTCTCTACAGACTCATTTATTGAGTTAGCTTGATTCTAAGCTCATTCTAAGTAGTAAAGGGCGTAATGTGGTCTAAACTGACATATGAAAATAATTGTTTTTCAACCTTCATCAAAGATCCCAACTGGGATGGGAAGACATGATGTTATCTTATTAAATCTCAATTGTTGTAAAACATTTGTAGTTTTAGGTTTATTTTGAACTTGTAATTCTTTGGATTTTTAAACATTTTTGGGTAACATCTACTGAGGGATGCTAAAGATTTAGGTATCTACTAAAGGATACGAGGAAGGTACATCTATTGATGGATGCCAGCACTAAGACAAGGATTTTTCTTTTTCTTTTGTACTTTGGATTTGTAGATTAGGTGAACTTTATTTTTTTGTCTATGCTTGGCTTGTATACTGATCCTAATGATGGTTTGATGAATTATATTGCATGATGAGTTATTCGATGATGATTGAATGTGGTTGATGATTGAGACTGTGTGCATGTTGATATTCAGGTGATGGTTCATTAACTATGTGAACAGATGTGTTGTGGTTTATGATTGTGATTATGATGCTAAGCAGGGTGTATGAATGATTTGTGAGAAAGCATGTTGTGTGAGGTATTGAGCTCTAGAGTTTTCATTGATATATGTATTGTTCACAAGGAAGCATGAATGATATTGCCTGAGTCTTGATAATTGATTGAATTGCATGTTTATGTCATATGATCAAGGCCATTAATTGATTGAATTGCCTTACTTAGCCAAATTTTCGCCCAAAGTGATTAAATGTTATACCCTTTTTGAACCTTGGCCTTAAACAGGATAAAAACCCTTGTTTTGAAATAATTACATTGAGTTGGGTTGAGAATAATTGTATGTATTTAAAAAGTTAAAGTTTGGGGTTGTTTTGGGGAAAGTTAAAAGGAAAAAGAGAAGCATTGAGCTCAAAAGTGAAAAAGAAAAATGCATGAGAAAAGACAAAGAAGAAAAGAAAAAGCATGAAAGAAGAGTTCAATGTAAAAATAAAAAGAAAAGGGAAGAAGTGGGGAATGAGTGAGATTGGTGAAAAAGAGAGTTTGTACTTGAACTTTGATTGTTAAAATAGCTCTCTTGACTCAAGGATTTTGTGATCCAAAAAAACCAATTTTTCTTGTTAGCCCAGCCTCATTATAAGCCTTGGATAAGTCCTTGTGATGACATTTGCATGTGAGAATGTTGATTGTTTTAGATGAAAGGCAATTTTGTTTTATGTGACATGTGAATAGTTGAGAGTGGAGTGTCCTCTTAAACACTTGAGTGATTGAGTGAAACACTTGCTTGGTGAGAATTGTGAATTCCATGTTTACATCTATGCTTAGTTGATTAATCATTCATGAACAAAACATCTGTTGGGAAATATGTTATTATTCGAACTGAATTGGATTGAAAGCATGCATGCATCTTGATAGGATTCCACTGAAAATTTGAATTGAATAATAACTTGTGAGGAAAATGAGTTTTGAAAATGTTGAACTATTTGATGAAAAAGTGGAAAGCCAAGTTTTGTCTTGTTTGCTTGAGGACAAGCAAAGTTATAAGTTTGATGAAAAATCGTTATTTTCATGCTTAAATATGATATCTAAACACACCCTTTGTGGCTTAGAATGAGCTTAAAATAAAGTAAAACACTTAGTTGAGTCATGTGAGAGTCAAAAGTTGGTTTTAGAGATATTATGCTTGTTTTTGCATTGTTTTGCAGGGTTTTGATGTGAATTGAAGATGGAAGTGAAGTAAGGTGGACTTAGACTCATGAAAGAAGCAGAAAAAGGATGAAAAGAAGAGTCAAGTGAACTGCTTAGTGGCCAAAACCAGCGCTGAGCGGCCAGAGCGATTAAGAGGCAAACCGCTCAGCAGTAAAACTGACCGCTGAGCGGTGGCGCGGCTAGAGGGAAACCGCTGAGTGGTTTAATTAGGTGCTGAGCGGTTATCTATTTTTATTGGGCTTAAATTCTGTTACTTTTTTCGTCTATAAATAGACCCAGTGCAATTTCAAAAGTAATCTTTTGGCAGACAGAGACGTCCAGAGCAGTTCTACAGACCTTGGAGGAGGTTCCTTGGATTCTTAGGTTTCAATCTACCAAATTTAGGGTTTATTCTTCCATTCTTTCACTATATTTCATCTAGATTCACCATGTCAATGGTGAACTAAATCCTAGGTTGTTGGGGAACAATGTAATCATTTGAAACTCTCTTATATCAAAATTCTTATCTTCTTTATATGCTTGCATATGCTTATCTTTATCAATTGTTGGGTTCCTTACCTTTGCTTAATGCTTTTATCGTTTAACTCCTTCGGTAAATGTTGTTTGTCTTTATTGATACGGAGACATATGGTAATGTCATGAACTGGGGGGAATTCCTTGATTATGCTAATACCACCTAGAGATAGGGGTAGGACGATCAATTGTATTTTGCTTCCGTTTATCATGCATTATTAGTTTTTAGGGGAGGCTAGAGATAACAAGCCAGTAATTAGTAATAGGCTTTTTTTCGCCAAGAGATTGGGTTTAGGGTAGACTAAGAAAGTTTGCATGACAATATGATAAATAAGCAAAGTAGATAAGAAGAGTAGATATAAGAGGGTGGATAAGATGAAATTGTAAACCCCAACAACTCCATTCATCCATAGTTTCTTCTAGCCAATTGATTCACTGCATCTTGCATGTTTAATTTCGTCTTGGATACAAAACCTAAATTTAATTCTTAAGGCCTAAGAGTCCTTTGGGAAATGATACTCGGACTTACCCATTTTATATTACTTGATAACGATATGGTACACTTGCCAGGGACTTAACAATGCGTACCTGTTAAAGGCACTATGACGCTCAAGTCAGATTTTAATCAATGAACTTAGTTCACAATTAAGTGTTAAAACTCAATTAAGCTAACCTTACCTTTGTAGCTTACCTTTATATTTATAGAGTTTATAATGGACTTTAAGCTGACTACAACAATAATAATGATGTCCGTGTTGGTCCAACTATAGCCCAACACCACATAAGCTCACAACCCATAAACTTATTTTATCAGTTTACTTTTATAATGTAAAGCAAATATATTAAACGATATAACTATCCTATACATACCGTTCGGTTAACACAATATGTTTACTGTTGACACTACTTTATTGTCTGACCGGATCTTACCTTATACCATACATCTTTAATTAATCTGGCTTCTAAAACTTCAGCCAACAAAAATTAATGAATGACGAAAATAAATTAAAAAAAAACAAAAAACAAAAAATCCTTAAACCCATATATGAATATGAGAATCAATCACATATAAGAAAATGTTGGTATCCTACTAATTTATGTGGTATTATCTTTAATCATATAACTAAAATTAATACAATTTTATATTTTACCATGCAATTGATTAAACCTATAAACTGATTTGAAAATACTATAATGCTAACTTTTCCTATTTTTTTAAACATTTATTGGTTCATCAATTTGATAAACAGTCCAATAGCATGATATTATTTCTAATTCTATTCAAATTTGACAACACTAAATGACATGTTTCATGTAACACCCCAAAATTTTGAGATGTCACGGTGCAATTTATTTTTCAAAACCCTTCTATAAAACATTTATGAAAGATAATAATCATCTTATAACCATATCATCACGACATTAACATCATGACATTAACATCACAACAATAACATCACAACTTAGTGGTTTATGTCCTCTACACTGCTACACCACCTAATCATCATAACCAATTCACTACAATTCACATGACACCCTCTTCTCGTATCACAAAGCCCAAGAGAACCTCTTTTCTGCATCATACAACCAAAAGAGTCATCACTACTAACCCATCCTCTTCCTGCATCACACGGCCGAAGATAATCTCTTTCCCGCATCACTTAACTTTTCTTCTCTCTCCCACTTTCACCTACTTTCATGTCACCCATCATCATCATCACCCCAAATTTACCATGCACACAACAATCATACAGATTGCAACATATGATAAAGAATATCATACAATGTCAAACCCTACACACACAAGGTAATTCTAGTCACTCCCCTTACCTAATCTCGTACGATTTTTGTTTCCAAGATCACCAAGAAAGTTTCACAACATCACCGAAGGTCCTCCTATTTTCGATGCCCCGTTCTCGGCTCTATTTTCTCCTAGAAAACGTCTTTTCTCTCCCTTAACATTTTAATTTTCGTTTTTGCCTTTTAGGGTAACAAAAATGCCCACCCCTTTTACTCCTCTCCTTTTTATCCTCTTTTATTCTATCTGTATCTTTTTAGTTTTAATAAAATCTCTCAGTTTATCTCTAAAGCCACTATGATTTCCTCTCTTATATATAATAATTAACCACAAAATCTTTTTAAAATCTACAATGTATAATGATTATTTTCTCTAATAAGAATATTTCTTTTAGGGCTATGTCATGCAAAGATTTTGCTTTGCATGTGACTAGTAGTTTTCTTCCTTCATTGTTAGCTTAAATGTGGTTGTAAGGAACTGTTCTTGAACACCAAATGGTGAACTGTAGGTCATGTTGAGTTCATCTCTAAGTGGGGGGTCACTGTTTTAGTTCGTTCTTGTGTGTTGTGTTGTTCAACCTAAAGGTAAGGGGACCTGGGTTTTGTTCCTGTTCTGTGAAATATTTGTATGCATGAGTTAGGATTTGTAGAAATTGTGAAAGAATGCATGTGCAAATGGTGTGTTGTACTTTGATAACAGTTGAGCTGAAATTTGATGATTCTACCTATCGGAACATGTGCTTCTGGTTGGTCATATTTTGAACTGTGAATTCATATTTATGAACTGGTATGGATAAGGTATGATGTTGATATGGAGGGGTTGAATGAAGTGAATTTTGTTAGACAGTTAATAGATAAATAGTTAAATGAAGTGGGTGTGTTAGGTCATTTTGAGGAACTGAGAAAGCAATTTTGAGCAGTTTGTGTCTAAAGTGTAACTAGGCTGTTGGGGCACCTTAGGCAAGTCATTTGTGACTTGGTAGGATCATAAAACTAGTCTAAAACCTGTTCATAATGGCAAAATTGAAATTGGGTCCCTTAGTTGAGCAATTTGATGTTATAAGGTGTGAAATAAACTTTAATCATCCTAAAATTGCAGTAAGAAGGGTTAGAAACACCTAGATAGGTTTAATTAGGTCTAAAGTAAGAATTAGAGGTGTTAGAAGTTAGGAAATTGAACTAGAAATGGTAAATGGGGGTGTGAGATGCTTCAATCTGTAGAATTTCGTTCTGCAGATTATGCAGTCTTGCTATGCGAATTGTCTCGCATAGTGAGACCCTGTAGGGAAGGTGCTACTGTTTGGTTATTCACTATGCGCCCTTGTGCGCTATGCGAATAACTAGAGAGCCATGCTTTATGTTTGAGCTCTCGCATAGCGAGCTAGGTGCGCTATGCGAGAGACCTGAGGTCCTGCACCTCTGTGAGTTAATTTGCTATGCGAATTGGAGGGGATGTGATGAGTGCATATTTATGTCCACATTTATGCTTTAAAATTAAAATTTTTGATAGAATATTTGTGCTTAAACGATTGATTTATAGAGGATTTGTGATTATCAGATTTAGCGTGTTTGGAAATAAAAAGGGCTTAAAGAGTGATTTTAATTGCATAAATTATTCTTGGATGTTATAATATTTATTTGTGCAGCTGAGGTTAGAGTTTTATTGGTCCAAATTGTAATTTAAAGCCCAAAATCAGATTTTATTTGATAAATAATATACAGATGGGCCAAACAGGCAGTTTTTACCCTTGCACCCCCAGTTTTCCCTACATGCACCCCCAGTTTTAAACCAGGCCAACCATCAAACCCAAACACTAAACCTTTTATCCCACACCCCTAATTTTCCTACCCATACCCCTCCTACACTTAANAAACCAGATCCAATCAGAACATGCCACCTCATCTTCTTGCCACGTCATCAACTTCCACACTGAAACCCTAATTTCCCTCTGCAGTGAAACCCTAGNCGTCAACTTCCNCAGCNGCCGCCGTCAACCTCANGCGTCCTCGCCGTCAGCCACCTTGAAGCCGCCACCGTCAACCTTCATCACCNTCTTCAACAGAGACGCTGCNAAACCCAGCTTCGCCACCATCAATCTCCACCGCGAAGATCCAAGTTCGCATCACCTTCATCTTCTTCGCGCTGCTGCCACCATGCCGCCATTCAACCTTCAAGGCCTGCGACCATCATTCTCGTCGGAGCGCGAGACACCATCCACCAGAAACGGAGATCTGCAGCGCCTCCATGACAGTCACCAAGGAGCGAAACCTTCTTCCACGACCACCATCATCAGAAAAACAACCACAACGCCGGTGGCCACCAAACCCCAAAGCCGCCAACGCACAACACCACCTTCATCCTCACGCAGAGAAATCTCCATTGTCGCCGTCCACACCGTCAAGACCATCACTGTGAGAAACCCAAATCGCAACCTGCAGAAACCCAGATCCAAAAATCGCCTCAAACATGCACCCTCACCATCGTTCTCGCATCTTCACGAGTCCGCCATTCGCGCAGCACAACGACCACCATCTCCTCATCAACGTCGCTGCCATGACTGCAACCACGAAACTCCGCCATTGCCAACGATTAGAACCTGCATCAAAACCAGACCTGCAATAAACCCAGCAATAAGCAGAAACAATTGCGCCTTGAAGAGACCATGCGAGTTCTTCACTCTCTCCATGACGGCGCAGTGCAGGGGAAGCAACAAGGTTTTTTTTCCCAAATCTGAAAACCCTAATTTGGGTAGAAAGGGAGCAGACACGTGGCAGCATCTCATTGGCGTGTCATTTCTCAGTCAAAGTTAGTCAAGCAGGCCTTCTCTGGTCAAAGTCTGGTCAACTAAGGGGCTCTTTTGTAATTCTGAAGAATTCTTAGGGGTTGAAGTGCAGAT
>NW_014543979.1:333973-339935 GCF_000741045.1 Vigna radiata var. radiata | reverse complement strand
TTTCTTAAATACTACTAGGCAATACTGAAGTTGCCTTGAAAAGTAGTATNAATTTGATAGCTTCAACGACAGCTTATCAGGATGCGCTATGCGAAAGATGCTGAGACAGTTGTTAACGGATTGGCAAGCGTACCAAATCGTATCAAGTAATAATAAATGGTAAGTCTAAGTATCATTTTCCCAAGAGACTCGAAAGGCCTTATCGTTCGTGTGAATTAAGATTGTAAGATTTGAAAATAAAAATTAATTAATTGGGTATGAGAACAAAATATAAACATGCAAAAGAGATTGATTCAATTGACAAGAAGAAAACGATGGATGAATGGAGTTGTTGGGGGTTTACAATTTCATCTTATCCACTCTCTCTTATTTACTTCTCTTGATTTATTTGCTTGATTAACTAATTGTTATGCAACTTTCTTGGCCTATCCTTAACCCGATCCCTCGGCAAAAAGAGCCTATTACTAATTACTGGCTTGCTTTCCCTAGCCTCCCCTAGCAATTAATAATGCATTATAGAGCAGAAGTGAAAAACAATTGATCGTCCTACCCCTATCCCTAGGTGGTATTGCTTAATCAAGGAATTACTCACCAGTTCATGACATTATTGTACGTCCCCGTATCAATAAAGACAAATAGCAGTTATCGAATGAGTTAAACGATAAAAGCATTAAGCATAGATGAGAACCCAATAATTAATAATCAAAGCATATGGAAACCATATAAATAAACAAGAGTTTCAATAAAAGAGANTATCAAAAGNNTNCATTNTTTCCCCCAACAANAATAGGGTTTAGTTCACCATTGTCATGGTGAATCTAGATGAAAAATGGATGAAGAATGGAAAAGANAACCCTAGATAAGAAGAAATGGAGCGTAAGCATCCAAGAGATCCTTTCTAGAGAGTGAAATTAGGTCTGGGCGCCCCTTCTGTCAAAAGAATGAGATTGAAATCGCAACAGGGTTATTTATAGCTGAGGAGCGTCACAGAAAACAGGCCCAAGCCTAGCAGACAACCGCCTGGTGTCACACTTGTTCCGCCCGGCGGTTTCCCTCAAGCCGCACTATCGCCCGACGGCAGGGGTCTACCGCCCGGCGGTTTACCTCTAATCGCAAATCTGCCTGGCTGCACCGCTTGGTGTCACTCCTCGCGCTGGACCGCCCAACGGTGTAATTTGCTGCCGGGCGGTACGTCAACTCTTCATTTCTTCATTTTTCTTCCCTTTTCTTGAGTCTANGACCTTCATCTTCAACTCCATTCTTCACTTTCTCAAAAATGCTACAGAACAATGCAAAACAAGCATAATATCGCTAAAAATAGCTTTTGACTCTCTACAAACTCATTTATTGACTTTTGCTTGATTTTAAGCTCATTCTAAGCAGTAAAGGGAGTAATAAGGTCTAAAATGACATATGAAAATAACTGTTTTTCAACCTTCATCAACAGTTCATGTTTTCCCTTATGATTGTGTGATCCTATGATGAAAGTGGTTTGATTGGTGTAACATGATTAAGAGCATGTCATATTATGTTGTGAATTATATTTTGAAGGTATATATGTACAAAGTATGTGATGGTGTGAGGCATGTTTGATGGTTGAATGTAACAAGTGTGCTTATTGGACGTAATTCCATGCTCCTCAAGGAGAGGATTCGTTGTGGTGCCCTATGTGTATTGGACGTAATTCCATGGCCTCAAGGAGAGGATTCCATGGTGGTGCCCTATTAGTGTGTAGAATGATTTGCATGGAAGCTCAGTCTTGGGAGTTATCCTGAAACTACAATGATCAATCATTCTCACGTTGAGAAGATTGAATCATGTCGTGAGTAGTATCAGGAGGTCTTAGTCTTGGAGTCTCCCAGTATGCTCCAAGGCGCAGAACAGACTAGCCTCGTGAGTGTGGTAGGGTGAAACCCATTGGAAATGGCTTTGCAAAGCAGTAGATGCCATCACGAGTGCATGACCCGCCATAGCTCGACAATCATTCTAGTCCGGATGAGTCAAGTTAATAGTACAACAAGTCATGTTTGTGTAGTCTAGTATATCTGCTTTAACTTGCCTATTGTGTGTGATTGTATAACATGATTTTTATACCTAGCTCACCCTTGCTTCTATGTTTGTGTGTTGCTTGTGTATGTTTTTCCTTTGCAATGATCATCCACTTGTATGTGAGCAAATTTAGGAGGTGCCCCTGGAGCAAGTGTTGGAGGATGATGATGCTGCAGCTTAGTCTTCTTAGGATCTCCTGATTCTAGTTCATGTTATTTTGAAATACTCTACCATATACTTAAAGTTCTAAATTATGATGTTCTTCGGATGACTATAATCTTAACATCTTAATTGCATGATTCCTTCCAACTACTCTCTTATATTATGAGTGTAGACTTCTATATTATATGATGTGGCCTATATAATTTAGATGTCATATTTTGAAGGATTCAAGATCATAAATGGGGCATACATTATAATTATATTTTTCTTTCTTATATGTTTTTCTTAACCAAATAACATATTCTATTAATACAATTATATCTTGTGAAAGCTGAAGTTTGTGGTCTATCCTATATTCCGATATGATATTAGGTCCTTATTAATTATGTGGTCCTTAGACAGAGGTGATATTTAGGTCCTGCATGTAATCACATCGTGTGGACATAAAACTCCAGAAATTTCATCTGTTATAGGGTGGACATGTTGATGAAACAGCAAATTATATATATATATATATATATATATATATATATATATATATATATATATATATATATATATATATATTCGAATATTAATATATTGACAGTTATTGGTCATTTATATTATTAAGTCTTGTAAAATAGTTTAGAATATAGCTATAATATGTACAGTTTATATCATTAACATAATAAAAACATTAGTAGTTCAGAGTTTTTATTGAGATCTTATTTCCGAAATTAAAAGAAAATTTTTGAAATTTATTATCATAACAACAAAAGTAAATGTTTCTATGATGAGAAGTATTCTCTCACAATAACTACAGTTTTAACTGTCCAATTAAAAACAAACGTCCAAATTGATAGATGTTTGGGGGTTTGTGAAGAAGTGTTTTTTTTTTTTTAATTTATTCTCAGATTAATTATTTTACTCTTTATCTAAAAAACTAGTACATTTATTTTTATTTTTAATTTGTGGGGAAGAATTTGAAATTACAGTTAAATGTAATCAGTGAAAACTTTTAAAAACAGTATATATTTTAAAACAATTTTCTTGACCACGTAAATTTAGTACCTAAATTCACTTATTCTACTCTATCAATCAAATAAGTTAGAGTCATGGTTTTAATCACATTTTTATAAAATTCTGTTTTTAGGTTAAAAAATGTCACTAGTAATTATCATTCAGTTAATCTTCATGATCAATTACCAATAGCTAAGTCAACAGTAATCTTTATTACCTTAAAAAAGTTTTCAAAATTACTAAATTAAAATTTATAGGATTTAATTTGATTCTTGTAAAAAGGGTTTTAATTTAGTTACTTCATTAATTTCTCTTTCCTAACAATAAAGTATCAAGAGAGTTCTAATATAACTATTCAATTATTTTGAATAAATATTGTTTAATATTAAAAGCCTTAGGGTATTGAAGAAAACCCAAAATTGCAATTTATGTTCTAAAAATATAAGAATACATTTGTATGATTAGGATTTTAAAAGATTTTAAAAAATGATAAGAAAATATTGTGGTATGGAATTAAAATATTGAATAATATAGAAAATGTTTCATCATATCTAGCTAAAAACTTTAATGATATACAAAAAAAAAGTGATATTTAAAACTTTGAATAATATAGAAATTATAATTAATTCATGGCAGATTATAATCAGAATTTATTATTTGTTGAAAATATGAAAAGTTTCATTGAAAATTTAGGTTTTAAAATGATAGATTAAATTTAAGTTTTCTACTACTAGAATCCTTAATATTAAAGAAAAAGATATCCTAATTTAAATTGAATGAATTACTATACTTACAACATTGTATTAAATTTTGACTCAAGTTGTATTTTAAATGTGATTTCTAAAACTATTTTTAAGTTTTCAATTTTGTACCAACACACTATTCAAGTTCTCCTTTTTAGTATGTCTTTATATTTCATTTCAAAATATTTTTTCTGGAAAAACTATATATTGTCATTTCAAGTGTGCAAGAATTTGAAGGAAAGATTTACAATACGATTTCAAATGTTGTCAACAAGGAGGTGTTTTAAAATATAAAATAAGCCAAGTTACATTTGGTAAGGTTTGTGAAAAGAGTAATTATTTATTTTCTTTTGGAAATGCTTAAAAATTGATCCTAAGAAATCGTATATATGAAAGGTGTGTGGTTTTGATTGGATCTTGAGATTATTATGATTTGTTCTTATATGTATATATGAAAACGGTAAAAATGATGAAAATGATTTATTTGGAGTATTAGACAATTTCATTATATAGTGTTGATAAAAAAAAAAAAATTATAGGTTTATATAGTCCAGTATAAAATTAAGATCAAGATTTTATTAGATTTTTACTAAAATATGTGATATGTTATAAAAACAAAATTTATAAGATTTTTATTTATAAAAATAAAAAATCATTTTTCAAATCTAAAAATATATATTTTTATTAACAATTAAATAAAAAATATGGTTCTTATAAAACTTTTATGTTGAGATAAAAATTATAAAAGTAATGGTATAATAGAATTCACCAAAATTAAATTAATATTTTATAAAATTATTTGTGCAAGATAAGTGTTCAGTTTTTGTAGGATTCCAAAAATAGAATTTACTACGTTTCAAATACCAAGCAAATTATGGGAGCCGTACATTGTATTATCATAACTCTACATACGTCCATGAATATTATACATTTAAGACTGTATTTATATCCAAATGCAACAACTCATGCAGTTAAACTTTAATGTATAATCAATTTTAAATTAAAATATGTGTGGCTTTTAGGTACAATGTTTTCCGTGGGAATAATTGCTTCTTTGATATAAAAATGCTATTAAGTTTTCTTTACAAAAAATTCAAATAATCATTTAAATATGTAAAAATGTTCAGAAACTAGCCTTTTATAATGTTTCTCTCTTTCAAAAAAAAAAAATACACACTTTTAAAATTGCACTTAATTTTACTATTTTCATTTTATTTAAACAACACTTCTCACCATACTGTTTTATCACCTGTATAAATAGGTACAAAAATTTTAATTCAGAACTGATTCTAGTCTTAAAATATAATTTTAAATTCCTCAAATATCAACTTATCTTAACTTTTCTCAATTATTATTTCATCTGTCATTCTGATTAATGTATCTGTCATCTTATTTTCAATAACTGTCGCATTAACTGTGATGAATTGCTATACATATTTTTATTATTAGGACTGAGTTTTCTTTGACAACTCTATACACAGACACAGAGTCCCTAGTCTAAAGGGATAAAATAATAAGTTCCCACTCCATCATTCATGAAATGCTGTTGAAGGCATATACATGTATATAGAATTATGTAGTTTATGATGGGTTTGCAGAAAGTGGTACTGGCTGGAGTTTAGTCCTCTTGTTTTATTATTACATGTTCACTTTGTTATTATTTCTAATATTTAGGATTGGAATAGCAATGACATGTCACTATTGGGAAGGTTTTATAATTTTGTAACAATGGTGTTGCAAAAGTTCTGTTTACCTAATTATCCTTAGAATTAATCATCACATCTAATACATCTCATAACTGTATAACAAAATATTATTCATTTTATATACCATTCTGATAAGCTGTCGTTGAAGCTATCAAATTAATACTACTTTTCAAGGCAACTTCAGTATTGTCTAGTAGTATTCAAGAAAATAGATAGGGCTAAAGTAACCCTAAGTCGTCTCCCAACGAACACGGAATTTCTTTCGAATATCTGAAACTTATGAATGCTATGCAATGCTTA
>NW_014543979.1:320309-332673 GCF_000741045.1 Vigna radiata var. radiata | reverse complement strand
CCAAAATAATTTATGCAACTAAGAATCACATTTTAAGCATCTTTAGTTCCCAAACCCAATAAATCCAATCGTCATAAATTCATATTAAATCAATCATTTAAGCACAAGAATTTCATCAAAAATTTGAATTTTAAAGCGTAAATGTGGACATAAATATGCACTCATCACATTCCAAGAGACTTACTACACAGATGTTATAAAATTGATAAACAATACAAATTTGTGTTAAGATACAATATTAATACAATTTTCTAAAAAAATCATAATAATAAATATATCTAAAACAACTAAAAATAGTAACTAGAAGATCAAGAAGAAAACTTCGCTGCATCAATGTCTTTTACCATAGATGCTTCAACATCTAGTTCTCATCTGCTCACACTATTAAGTTGATCATCACAAGAAAAAACCAAAAAAACAATATGGTAAGCTAATATACAAAAGAGTTTTAATAAAACAAACATAGAAATATTATCATACATCACTTATTCATAAAAATAATGATATCACATGTGAAAACTCATATTAGACTCGATCATCTACATAAAACATTGATGTGAAATCTTAGAGGTCTTGCACTTGTGGTAACTTTTACTGCTTTATAGAGCCATTCCCAATGTGTTTCACCCTACCACACACAAGGTTAATTCGTTAACATCTTTGGCCAAGGTAAAACCTTTAGACTAGGGCTTCCTACACCTCTCACCACATACCTCATTCTACTCTACTTAAGCTTGAATGGTTATTAGAGTGACAAAATAACCTCCAATATCTAGACTCCCACATCAATGAATACACTTACAAGAAATCTGATAAATACCGACAGATTTTTACCGATGGAAATATTTTTGTCGATAATTGTAATTTACCGACGGATTTTATCGACGGAAAGCATTTTTTTCTTGCCGACGGACTTTACAGGAAGAATCATTACCGACGGAATAATCCATCGATACATCCGTCAATAACGCAATTCACATTTACCGAAGAAAAAATCCGTCGATAAATCCGTCGGTAATAGACCCTTCATTTACCGAAGGAAAACATTCGTCGATAAATCCGTCGGTAATAGACCCTACATGTACCGAAGGAAAATATCCCTCGATAAATCCGTCGGTAATGGACCCTTCATTTACTGAAGGAAACATCCGCCGGTAAAATAGGTGGGAGTTTTCCCACCCATTATTTTGCTTCGGTAATTACCGAAGGAAATCCTTCGGTAATTACCGACGGATTATGTGGCAATTACCGACAACGTTATTACCGACGGAGTTATGACCGTAGGTAATCCGTCGGAAAAATGTCATTACCGACGGATTTTGGACATTTCCGACAGATTTTGGCCGTCGATAATTCTACGTATTATTGTAGAATGAAATGCCACTGTAAAATATTCCCAAGAGATCCATGTTACGCCAAACACATATACAATACTCAACCTCACTACAATATCATGAATGAATAAACCCCATGATACTCTTAAACTTGTTACATAAAGCTGAAGAGTAGAAATGTTGATGATATCTCAAACTCAAGTCTCAAGTGTTATTATTGTAGGAAGGTCTTCATGAAGACTTCTTTTTATGTAAAGCTTTTGTAATTTAGTAGATTGTTGTATAAGATGTGATTTATGTTTGATTCTGTGTATTGTTTGCCTTAGGTTGCATTAAAAATCATTTTGAATCAGAAAACCTCATTTTATACTTAAGATAATCCATTATCAATAATCGAATATGAGTTGCCATAATCGATTATTACGATCAACTATGAGATTTTTCATGCAAGTTTTTAACCGTTGTGCATTCATTAATGTATAATCAATTACCATATCAGGATAATAAAGCTTTGTCTAATTCCTTTTGCAGTTTCCCATTATCATTGACTAGATTATTTATCCTATATTCATAATCCTTTCTCTCAGAGTTAAGTCGATTGACCTTGTATTGTAGTCGCATGGCTTCGGCGTGTATTTCTTGAAATGCATCCAACAATAGGTCGTACTTCACTTCAATAGGTTCTTTCTCGAACTCTGTATCACTGTCATAATCTATCAGTAATGTTCCAACAATGAAGCATATATTTGATTCCTCCTCTCGATCACATTCTTCATTACTTGAGGATTCTGAATCAACATTTTCCCAGGCAAGATAAACACTTTTCTACTTTCTATTTTTGTCCTTGGGGAACCTCTTGTTTGCTTTCTGCTTGAACTTCAGATCAGGACAATTAAGCTTGATGTGTCCTTCTTTGCCGCATTCATAACATTGAACTGCATTTGATTTAGTAAATATTTTTCCTTTGTCATTTCCTGCATGGTGTTAACACTCTGGCAAGTGTACCAGATCGTATCAAGTAATAAGAAATGGTAAGTCCAAGTATCGTTTTCCCAAGACACTCATGACACTAAACTGTTGTGCTTTTGCTTAACCAATCAAGACTATATGAACAATATTTTTGGGGTTTTTGAATATAAAGTACGAAAAAGTAAACATGAATGCAATTTGATCATTTGAGGTTAAACACAAAAGTGGATGGATGATATTGATAATATGAGATGGATTTGTTGCTAGGGTTCAGATTTCACCCAATCACCCTCTTATATCTACTCTTCTTATTTAATTCGCTTATTTATCATATTGTCATGCANACTTTCTTAGTCTACCCTAAACCCAATCTCTTAGCGAAAAGAGCCTATTACTAATTACTGGCTTGCTATCTCTAGCCTCCCCTAGTAACTAACAATGCATGATAAACGGAAGCAAAATACAATTGACTGTTCTATATGTGAGCTAGGTTTCATCATTACATCATCTTCCCTCTAGGAAAGCCATCTGAGCTAGGTTTCATCATTACATCATCTGCCAAACACCACTGGACCTTTCATCAAACACCTCCCATGCAATTCATTCACTGCAACCGTTCTCCATTTCCGCTGCCACACTGGACCGAAGAGTTTCTTCCATCTCAGACGTGGAGGAAGCCCCTATCAATTGGTATCAAGAGCAAGCCGATCTCACCCACGCTGCACGAGCTAAGTGCTTTTTTTATCATTGCTCTGTTTTTTTTTCACTTTCTGTCATGTACAGTTCTATTCTGTCATTGCTTTGAATTTTTTTTTTCATCACTGTTTTGGTTCTATTTTGTGTTTCAGTGAATAATTCAGATCATTCACTTGTTCTTTAGTGTTTTTCCATCATTTTAATCGGTGCATTTCTTTACTTGAGTTCAAATCCAGCTTTATTCATCAATTCAAGTTGTCTCATAGTCATGTGCAGGTGTTTTGCAATTTTTTCTTCTCTGTTACGTGTTTGATTTCGTTCAGCCGTGTCTTTTTCGTTTTAATTGTGTACAAGCAATTGCTAAGCTATATGTTGATCTATAAAGCAAGGACACTCAGTCAGCTTTGATCATTGGAGCTTCTATAGCATTGCACACGGTTTTTCCTTCCAAATTCTGCAGCAATCTGTCTTCTCGGGTCTGGTTTCTCAGATCTGTTTGAAGTCAAGTTTTTCATGTTTTTAACCTTTGTCCAAGTTTATTCACTGAGTTGGAACATGGTGCAAACGATAGAAACTCATTTCCATCACCAAAACACGAAATGAGTGATTCGGTTGCTCAAAATTCCATTTCAAACGCTGCAGCACAGTTCTGTCGGGTTTGATTTTGATCACACTGTTTTGCTAAGTTTTTTGTGTTTCTGCCCCATGCTACAAGTCTCTTTGCAGTGTCTAGACATGTTTCAATTGTTACCAACTTAGGTTCACCACTGAACTGTAAAATGCATCATTGAGTTGGTGGAAATTTCAATTTTCCCGCAACTTTATATTGTTCTGTTATAAAGTTTAAGCTTTGCACCGTGTTGTTATCATTGCAGTGTATTAGGTCCATTCAATTCTCCTAGTTGATAATCTGCAACTAGATTTAGTTAGTAGGACCAATCTTAATTGTAGTTGATCCAGCTAGTGTTGATTCTCTGCATTTCTTTTCAATCCTGCTGTTGTCCAGATTTTTCTGCTGCATTTTTCACGGTTTGTTTGTTGCAAAGCAACCTAGATGGTGATTTTGTGTAATTGACCAATTCTATGTATTTGGTTTGTTGGTACAAGTTTATTTGGCCAATACAAAGTTGTGTGCACAGCTGAATTGTCCTTTTGATAGCCAAACTTTAAAATCACCATTTCACCATCAAATATCTTTGAAAATTGCAAGTAGATAAGTCCTTTGGAGTTTTTGAGAGTTTTGTTGCTGTTTGTTTGATTGAGCAATCATAATTGGTGCATTGAAATTTGTTTCTACTGTTCATATGGTCATTGGATGCATTTAGCCGAAACACATGAACCAAAACACCACATTTTAATGCATTTGTGCAAGTGAACTACTCCTTTTGGTGAATTATGTGTTTTGGACCAGTTTGCAAGTTAGAACAGGTTCATTTGACCATTTAGAAGGTGTGTCTACTGTTCATTTGGTATATTTCCAGCTCTTGTGAAAAATCACATATTAAACCATTGATTATTGGCCAAAATAGCAACTCCACCAGTAAAATTCTGCACTGGACTTTGTTTTGGTTGTTACTTTGCTAGCACACACTCTATTTGATGCTATTGATGTGTTTGAAGAGTCATCTAAGAATTTGAATCATTATTTCTCCAAACCACCTTGGCTGTGGCAGATTTTCTGTTTACATTTTCTACAGCAGTAGCAATTTTGCTGTTTACCAGTACCTACACTCCTTATTACTTTGGATTGGCAAAAGCTAGGGGCTTGTGTTTTCACCAACCTTTCCCACTGATTAAAATCTACATCCACCATACAAAAAAAAAATCAACAAATTCTCCTGCAATCCAGTTCCAATAAGCTGATACAGAAAATCCACAGTTCTTTGAGACATTTCAACAAACACATTTGCATTTTCATCAAACAGTTTTAGCACACTCAATTTCCTTGCTATTTTGGGTCTTTTCTCGATTTTCTAATCTGTTCTAGACCTTATCTTACGTTCCTTTTGAGTGCTATCTCTTTTTCCAACCCAAAATTTATTAGAAATCACTTTTTATTGGAATTCCCAATCTGTTGTCATGTTAAATTGATTTCAAAATCTACTGCAGTATCAATGTTTGATCACTCACGGTTTGTGGTTTTGTTTGATTTGTGGTGGAGTTCTAGCATCCAGCTTGGTTCTCCAAAGAGGGTAGCATATTAAGGAGTGGAGGCATTGTTAAAGTGAATACAAGTGTGCACTCCAAGCCAACTTATCCTTGCTGGTCAAGCACAAATTTCAGCAGCCAAGACACATAATTTTTGCAGCTCCACTAAGCTGAAACAACAGCCACACTTGGCTGTCCCATTTTACACCATTTTCCTTGTATTTCTAGCTTTATATCACGAAATATTTGAGTTTAAATTTCCTTTTCATTTGACATTTAAGTGGCTTGGGAAAATGCTTTTCTAGCAATTCCAAGACCACCATCAAACATTGTAATAGTTAGTTGCGCATCTTAGTGTGGAAGTGTGTCAAGTGGCTCCAAGTGTCATTTTCACTTTCACTTAGGGCTGAGTCTCATTTTTCCTTATCATTTTCATTCTTTCTTTAACTTTTTCTTGTTGTTAATTTTTGTTTTACGTCTTCGTGATATCTAGGTGCGCTCTCATATAGATAAACTTTCGTTTGCTTTATAGGAGCATCTCATAGTGCATTTAAAAAGATTTTGGAAAGACTTCTCCAGTGAAACTTGGGGAAGAAACGTCAGAAGAAACTCTGGCTAAGGAAGGACAAGGTTTCTAAGCTTGTCCATTGTGACTCACCTATCCATCCTGGGAGCTATCCGATTTCTTCACCTTTAGAATCTCTCTAGAAGTCATTCACCAAAAACACACAAAACAAAGTCTTTGAAAAGTTTTGACTCAATACTTGTGAAAGTCTTTCATAATCTTGTGAAAACCTTTTCCTTACCTTCACAAGCATGAGTCACTCTAGCGTACAAGGCACCATGCATCATGATCAAGAAAACATTGAGTTGAGAGAGGAACTTAATAGGACCAAGGCTGAGTTAAATGAACTTAGACAAATGGTAGCCAACCTCACTTTCAATCAAAGAGGGCACAACCAAGCGGATCACTCTCATAGGCAAAACCATGACCATGATGATCATTCACAACGTAGTGATCACCATAGTTATCATCCTTATGATCACTTCCAACCCCCCCTAGGAGGTGCCATAATCATAGATAACATCATGTGGAACCCAAACTTGACCTACTCCCCTTTTATGGAAGAGATAATGTTGAAGAGTACTTTGAATGGGAGATGAAGGTGGAACAAATTTTTGAGTGTTACCACATAGATGATAGAAGGAGAGTGACCCTAGCCACCTTGACTTTTCAAGGTGCAACCCTTTATTGGTGGACCTCTATCATTAGAGATCAAAAGATGAATGGTGACTCTATACTATCCAATACTGGAATGAATTAAAGGCAGCCTTACATAGAAGGCATGTTCCAGCCTATTATGCCAGGGAAGTCATGGACAAGCTCCATCGACTCCAACAAAGAAACATGAGTGTTGAGGAATATAGACAAAAGTTAGAATTACTTATGTTGAGAGCTGGAATTAAAGAGGAAGAGAGATTCACCATAGTTAGGTTCCAAAGTGGTCTTAACTATGATATTCGTGATAAGGTAGAGCTATTACCTTACTTGGACCTTAATGATTTTGTCCAGCTATGTGTGAGAGTGGAAGAGCAAAATAGAAGAAAAGCGTCCACAAAAAGAAATTACCCTACTACATCCACATATAGGAGAGATCCTAAGAGGGAGGGTAGTTATCAAAGATATGAAGAAAAAGAGCATGAAAAAGAAAAAGGAAAAAGCAAGGATAGAGAGCTAGGAAGAGGAAAAGAAAGCTCTAAAGGTAAAGAACAAAGGAATCCAAGGGAGCAAAATAGAGATACCAAGGGTAAGGAAACTAGATGTTTCAAATGTGGGGCCAGAGGACACTATTCAATTGAGTGAATTTTAAAAAGTCCACCTATATCCTTGAGCATGAAAATAATAGTGAGGTGTCATCCTCCAGTGCATTTGAGTTATCCTCATCTGAAGAGGAACATGAAGCTCCAGCTTGTGATGGAGATCTTCTCATGGTTAGGAGACTTCTTGAGGCAAAGCATGTTGAGTTAGAACAAACTCAACGAGAAAACCTATTCCACACCCGCTGCAAAGTTCTTGATAAAACTTGTTCTATGATTGTTGATAGTGGTTCTTGTTGTAATTGTTTTAGCTCTAGAATGGTTGAAAAGCTAGCCTTAACTCCTACTCCTCATCCTAACCCTTACAAACTTCAATGGATAAAAGAGGATGAAGGAATAGTTGTTAAGGAACAATTAAGTGTTCCCATTTCCATAGGCAAGTATGAAGATCAAATCATTTGTGATATTGTTCCAATGGAAGTGGGTCACATCTTACTTGGTCGCCCTTGGCAATTTGACAAACAAGCTTTGCATGATGGAGTCACCAATAAGATAACCATTCAACATAAAGGCAAAAAGATTATTTTGAGTCCTCTTACACCATTACAAGTGCGAGAGGATCAAATAATACTTAAGAAGAAGTTGGATGGTGAGAAAAAGCTCCACAACAACAAAGTTTCCAAAGAGAAGAAGTTGAGTTTGGTGGAAAGTGCCTTAACCAATGAAGTTGTTCCAACAAAAACTTCTAAAAATATTTTACGTGGACAACCTCACTTTCTTCTCTATTGCAAGGAGGCACTTCCTTCCATAAATCATCAATTTGATTCTCATCCAAAGGGGTTACAAAAGCTTTTAAAAGAATTTGATGATTTATTTCCTAAAGAGGTTCCAAGTGGTTTATCAGCTCTTCGGGGAATTGAACATCAAATTGATTTGATTCCTAGAGTCAGCCTTCCCAATAGGCCAACTTATAGGACTAACCCCACCGAAACCAAAGAGATAGAGAAGCAGGTTAATGATTTATTGGAAAAAGGGTGGATACAGAAAAGCCTTAGCCCTTGTGCGGTGCCGGTGTTGTTAGTCCATAAGAAAGATGGTTCTTGGCGAATGTGTACAGATTATAGGGCTATTAACAACATTACACTCAAGTATAGGCACCCTATTCCTAGATTGGATGATATGTTAGATGAATTACATGGAGTAAACATGTTCACCAAGATTGATCTTAAAAGTGGGTTTCATCAAATCAGAATTAAAGAAGGAGATGAATGGAAAACCACTTTTAAAACCAAATTTGGCCTTTATGAATGGTTAGTCATGCCTTTTGGCTTGACCAATGCTTCTAGTACCTTCATGCGTCTAATGAATCATGTCCTTCAGGAATACATAGGCAGCTTTGTTGTAGTCTACTTTGATGATATCCTCATCTATAGCAAAGGTCTTAAAGAACATCTTCATCATGTGCAGAAAGTCTTGATTTTGCTTAGACAACATCATTTATTTGCCAACTTTGACAAATGTACCTTTAGGTTTTTGGAATGAATTGAGGACATGTTTTATGATTTTATCATTAAATTCCCTTGATTTTGTAGGTTTTTGGAATGAATTGAAAGAAAGGTTGAAGTATCAAAAGATTGGAGTGCAGAAAAGTCAAGCAGAGTGCAGAAAAGTCAACTAGTCAACAAAAAAAGTCAACCAGAATGCTAAAAAGTTGACCAGAGTTGACCAAAGTGCTGTAAAGTCAACCAAAATCCAGAAAAAGTCAACGAGAACGTGATTTGATATATTTTGTGCGATTTTTATGACCTGTTTGGGCTTGAACCTATTTTTTGTTATTTTTATGTCCTATTTAAAGGCTAGAACGTCTTAGGGTTTGTATCTTTTGATGGCTTAGGTATAGAAACACACTTTTCACCCCTTTGGGGGTAGATTTGGAGATGGTGACAACTCTCCTTTTCTCCTCTTTAGGGTTTCTATCTTCATTCTTTCATTTCATTGACCTAGTTTCTCCATGACGATGAAGAACTAAACCTTATATGTTATTGGGGAAGATGTAACTTCTAAACTCTCTTGTATTTGAATTAATTCTTTTTATTGATATATGCTTTACTTCATTAATTGTTAGAGTTTTCCTCTTTGCTCTATGCATGCTTTGTTTAACTCATTCAATTGCATGATCATTGATTTTTTCGATATGGGAACATACGGGGAAATCTAGAACTGGGGAAATTCTCCCAAAGGTAGTATTGCCTAGACATAGGAATATGTGGGAATATGAGGATTGGTTGCATATACACTCCTATGCTTCAGAATTAATTATTAGGGATGCTAGGAATTGTATGAACTCGTAGTTAAGGATAGGCTTTCTTACCAGTGACAAAGGTATTAAGTGTTTTAGAGAATGGCATTAACATTAATGAAGAAGAGGAATTCTTATATGCATGCGAGTGATTAGGTGAAGTCTAACCTTAACAACAAATTCATCTCATATTATCAACATCATCCATCCACTTTTGTGTTTAACCTCAATTGATCAAATTGCATTCATGTTTATTTTTCCGTACTTTATATTCAAAAACCCCAAAAATATTGTTCTTATTGTCTTGATTTGTTAAGCAAAAGCACAACAGTTTAGTGCCTTGAGTCCCTTGGGAAAACGATAGTTGGACTTACCATTTTATTATTACTTGATACGATCTGGTACACTTGCCAGGGGATTAACATCGACTAAGTTACACTTCAATGCTGTTTTGAAAAACTTTCTTTGCAGAACAATTCATGGCACACTTTGAAAAAAATTGTGCAAAGCAACGACTTTTAATCGACTTGCTTCATAATGAAGTTGACTTAAAACTGTTGTTTTGCGAAGCAATATAAGTTCAACAAAAGTGCATGTGGTTTTTCTTTTTCAAATCAAATGTTATGCAATCACATATATGATAACGGTCTAAAAACCGTTATTTTTATACTTGAAACTGATATCAAAACACACCCTTTATGACTTAGAATGAGCTTAAAATCATGCAAAACACTTAAGTTAGGTCACAAGAGAGACAAAGGTGGTTTTGGAGATATTATGCTTGGTTTTACATTGTTTTGACATAATTTAATGAGAATTGAAGGATGGACAGTGAAGTAGGAAGGAGTTGGACTCAAGAAGGGATGAAGAAAGGTGCAAAAGAGGAATCGCTCCCACCGCTCAGCACCATTACCAGCGCTGAGCGTCAGCATCGTGGACTTCAATACAGCAGAATGCTTAAGCGCTAGCATTGAGGGGTGAAAGAAGAACCGTTGCCACCGCTGAGTGCCAGAACCCACCACTGAGTGCTCAGAACTTTACTTCAATAGGCAGGGGGCTTGAGCATCAACGCTGAGTGATCCAGAAAGTGGCGCACCTACCGCTGAGCGGTCAAATCCAGCGTTGAGCGTTGTAGTTGGGCTTGGGCCAAATTTATGTAATTTTCCATAACTTATAAATAGACCCTCAGAACTATTCGAGGGTTTGTTGTTGGGGAACAATGTAATCTTTGTTAAACTCTCTTATAATTAAATTCCTATTTTATTCATATACTTGTATTATCAATAGTTTGGGTTTTCTTTTCTGTACTTTAAAGCTTGCATTGTTTAACTCATTGAATGTCATGATCTTTGATTTTGTCGATATGGGAACGTAGGGGAAATCTATAAATTAGAAGAATTCTCTTGATTATGCAATACTGCCTAGGGATAGGAGTAGGACGGTCAATTGCTTTAAGCTTCTGTTATTAATGCATTAGTAATTGCTAGAGAGACTAGGAATAGTAAACTAGTAATTATGGTAATAGGTTCTTTTCGCCGAGGGATCGAGTTTAGAGTAATTTAGAAAGTTGCATGCACATTGATAATAAAGTGGAATATAATAGGAGTAGTAGATATATGAGGGTGAATCAAGATGAAATTGTAAACCCCAAACACTCCATTTATTCATATTCTTATCTATCAATTGATTCAACGTTTGCATTTGCATGTTTAAATTTTTCTTTGCATTAAAATTTCCAATTACTATTCTTTCAAGTTATATGCGATCAATTCCATGGTTTGTCAAATGAAGGCCCCTATGATCATCTAATGACATTCAACGAAATATGCAATACTGTAAAGATTAGTGGAGTGTCAGATGACAGAATCAAACTTAGTTTGTTTCCTTTTTCATTAGGAAGCAATGCTAAGTTATGATTAATCTCTTTTCTAGATGGGAGCTTTACAACATGGGAGGCCGTTGTTTCTAAGTTTTTGAGTAAATATTTCGCACAGTCCAAGGTTAACAGTGGAAAGTTGGAGATCTCTTCATTCAGACAGGGCATGAAGGAGACTCTAGGGCAGGCTTGGGAAAGATTTAAAGGTCTATTGAGAAAGACGCCGGTACATGGATTTGACAGAACAACATTGGTGCTCACATTCCTTGGAGCCTTGGGTACTCAGTCTAAACTCATGATGGATGCCTCAGCTAGAGGCAACATTAAGTTGAAGACAGATGATGAGGCATATGATGTAATTGAAAGCATGGCTACATATGAGCAGGAGAATCATAATGAAAGGGGTGTGATGGGTGTCGCGGCCCATACAAATTTGATTGCAATATAGAAATGCAGTATAATGCTAGGGAATGACCCCTAGGTCGTCTCTCAAGGACCAACTGCGGTTCAGAGTCAAGTCTAACAGGAAAGGGGGGGGGGTTCGAAAAGTGTTTTTTTGCGAATACGAATAACTAAATTAAAACGAATGGACATTAAACTCAACTAGGTAAGTTAGAAAACATCAAGGTAAAATAAAGTGCTAAACCCAACATTTCAACAAACAAATATCCAAATATAATTAAAATTATTGACATCCACACTAAATTAAAATGATGAAAAACTACTAAACATATTATATAAAATTTTCTAGAGCAAAAAAAATAAACAACCTAATTTTTTTCTAGCAAGTAACATAAAGCATCTACCAAAAATGCCAAAAAGAAACGCTCAGCCAAGTATATAAAAAACAAAAATAACGGCTGCCCTCAATCATCCATAATCAAAATAAAAANCCATGGTTCAAAGGAATTTGCAATGTAAAAAAACGTTCCAGCTCAATGAATATCCCAAAATGCCGAGAGTGAGAGTCTAGCAAAAAGTGACGGCTCCTCTCCTTTTTTCCTAGGATCAAGTGTCTCAAAAATTAGGGTGGGGTCCACCCAACCCTAGGGTGCCATGTGTCTATTTTTTATTATTGGGCTCAACAACAAATACCAAANATTNGCCNACANTGTCAAAGTTTGTCTAAAAATTCTAAACTACTAAATTAAAATACAACTAATTCTAAAACGCTTATGGAAGAGTCTTGATTTATTTTGTCTTCATCCTAATGCTCCAAAATAT
>NW_014543979.1:316792-319879 GCF_000741045.1 Vigna radiata var. radiata | reverse complement strand
CATCCAACTCAGAATCAAAGAAAACAGATACTCAGAGAAATCATCCAAGCAATTCAAAGCATGACAAAATCATCAATCAGTTCAAGAGGTGAAACAAAAATGACAGAACCTCACAGATGCACACTATCAGTGTTTCTCTCAAAATGTTTAGGATAAACAATTTCAACTCAATGCACTCAAGAAATCAAGCAACAAACAGTATTGGCAAGTCTCTAATATCAACACTCAAAACATATGCATGATCAAATCAAAAGGTCTTTTCATGGTTGTAATGGGGCCAAGGACAAGGGAGGATAAATATGGATAAGAAGCTACAAACCAAATGAAATAGAGGAGCAATGGGAACCAAGTGAAAACAAAGTCAAATCACACCCAAAACCTCTAATTCAATCCTCTTCTTGACTCCATTATTCACAATTTTTTTTTTCATTTTTCTGTATTATTTAATTTTTTTTCATTTTTTTTTCATCTTGTCTCTTTTCTTTTTTCTCTATGAAGAACACAACTCTAAGAGACAAGATAACACAACATATATACAAAAACAAAAACAAGAAGAGGAACCAACTAGCCAATTCATCTGAATCCCCAAGGAGACCACACTTATTCCCAAAACAATTCCAAAGCTCCAAAATTCCCTAAGGCTAAGGTAGCCATGGTTTTTCAGTTAGGGCTAGTGTGTGAGCTTGAAAACAAAGAAATGGGGAAAGCATAGGCTCAAAGGGGCTATCAAAGGATCAAAACAGGGTAGGCTCATTTGGCTAGAAAGGCTCAAAAACAAAGGTGCCTTTATCACTTTCAAACATGCATATTAATCAAGAAACATCAACAAGAGTCAAGCCAAGGCATATGTGCAAGCAATCAAGAGACATATCACACACAAGAAAGAATATCAAGTGGCTCAAATCTCACACAGGGCATTTGTCACAATAAAATCAACCTCTCAACCATCATAATCATCTTCCAAGCAGAGAAAAGCAAGGATTTCAATCAAATCAGAGTATAAATGAAGTGAAAGACAAGTCTACAAGCTAAACCAAGTCCAGAAATCAAGAGAAACATGCAAAACTGTACACAAAACAAAACAACAACTACCTAGAAAACAAAAAATTTAATGCAGAAAACATAAACTAACAAAGAAAAATCAGAGTCTCCCCCAATAGACCACACTTAAACTACACAGTGTCCTCAATGTGTCACAATCATCAGATCAGAAATCAGAACAATTAACAGACCATGGACAAGTGCAATAAAAGTAGGGAAAGGGGAGAGAAGGGAAAAAAAAAAGAAAACTTCCCTGATCATGGTGGCAGTTGCCAATTTTGGACTTTCAGGGAGAGGTCTTCCACCATTGGATTCAACAAGGAAGTGTTGAAGAGGAATTGCTTCAATCTCCAGATTTGATCAAGCAGGGAGGTGTCCTCCATAGCTGTATCTAAGAAGAAGTGATTGTTGATGAGTGGGTTCAGCTGGTGCCTATTAACCTTCAAGCTGTCAGCACCTTTGTCTTCCACCATGGGTGTGTGTTGGCCAAATTCATATGTACCTCCTACAACATGGTTAGTGCAATATGGTTCCACAGAAATGAAATGTAGGCGTATAACACCCAATCCCAGTGTAACAAGCTGACCCTCAGATATACCCTCAGAACATGAATCAAGTTCAGAAATAGAAACAATATCCATCACAGGTTCAGATTCATGTTTAGTGCATGAAGAACAAACATTCAGATGTGATAACACAAAGTGGTTCTCGTCATGCAAAGAGGGAGAATTAAAAGCATGCTCATCAACAATACAATCATCAACATACCCATCATCAACATAATCTATCTCAGGTATGCTTACCTCCACTTCCCTGAAGATTGGTAGAGTGGTGGAAGGTGAAAGTGGTCTACCCATCTCTAAAGTGTTGCTAATATCTGCCTAGTCCTCCAATTCTTCATCAGTCTCCTCAGGTGCAAGAGTGGGGACATAGGAGGATGGGAATGTAGATGGTGCAGTAGTAAACTCATGACTCTACTCCCCATCTCCTATGTGGATGGCATCAACATCGTCTGAAAGCTGAACAGTCTGAAATGGTGATTCCTTTGAAACATAAGACTGTTCCTCAGTGAGTTTAGTGGCCATCTACCCCATCTGATAAGTCAAACTCTAAAAGGAAGCTCTGGTCTCCTGCTGAAACTCCATGTTCACTTGCTGGAACTGAATGTTCAGAATAGTCATCTGCTCCAATAACTCCTTCAATGTAGGCTCAAAAGTAGTGGAAGGATGAGGAGTTGCTTGTGCAGGCTCATGAAACTGCAACTGTCGTGGTTCCTGGACAGGGGGAGGCATACAAGCATTCTGGAATGGTGGTTCTTGATATTGATGCTGTGAAGGGCGGAATCTTTCCAAAAACAGTTGCTTAAGATCTTCCCAATTAGTGAAGGATCCACAAGGAAGACAAAACCGCCAATACCTTGCCGCTCCAGCTAACGAGTATTCAAATGCCCTTAAGAACATGTCCTCATCCGAGACATCTGGAGGTTTCATTGAAGAGCATATGGTGTAGAACTCCTCCAAATGTCTATATGGGCATTCACCTGCAAAACCATGAAACCTAGACAGCAAATCTATTAGTCCAGTGTTGAAAACACAACGAATATCCTCCTTATCAATTGGAAACGGCTCCCTAGGAGCACTCTCATGAGATGGAGGAGGAACCGTTCTGTTCTCAACATAGAAATCATCAGAGTATATATGAGAAGCAATATCAGAGTAACAAGCAGGAGGAGAATCAAAGTCATGGACATAGGCAGAAGAAACAGTATCCACATAACCAAAATAGGTAGACATGTAGAAGGAGGGGGAAAAAGAAGAAAGTAATGAAAATATGCAACTAAAGCTACCCAAATGCAACACACAATGACGAACACACAAAACAGAACATCACACTCACAACACAAGACAAGACAACACACACTAACGCAACAAAAGACCTAAAACCGAACCGTTGGTCCCCGGCAACGGCGCCAAAATTTGATGGGTGTCGCGGCCCATACAAATTTGATTGCAATTTAGAAATGCAGTATAATGCTAGGGAATGACC
>NW_014543979.1:310521-313492 GCF_000741045.1 Vigna radiata var. radiata | reverse complement strand
CATGGTTTCCTCATTTATCTCTTGCATCATAATAGCTTTTAGAGTTGTTTAGACTAAATTGAATTTACGCATGTTGGAATTAAAATTTGGCTTTGACTGCACGGTCCTTGTTTGGTTGCATTTATTTTCGGTGCAAGCATTTCTTTTATTTATTTCTTTTGAAGCAAGAGCACATGCTGAATTCAATTGGAGCACTCAATTTTTTTGGGACTTTTAATTGGAAGGACATATTTCTTGGGAAAAGAATTCGGAGTCACGGCCAAGCTTCAATTTAGGCTTATTACAATTCCATTTTCTTCTGGGAGGTGCACTATGGTCATGTGATTTGGTGGAGAAAAATTATATTTGCTTATTTCTTTTGTCTTAAATTATTTGACATTGTATTTTGAGTTGTTTTTCATCTTCTTAATTTAGTGATGCATATTAGTAGTTTTAATTATGTTTGGATAATTGTTTTTTGCAGTGTTAGGTTTAACATCCTCTTTTATTTTAATGTTTTCAATTATGTTTGGTTGTATTTAATTTCTAGTTTTAATTTAATTTAATTTTCCTTGCAAGAACACTTGCAAACCCCCCCATTGCGTGTTAGACCTAATTCTTGAACCACATTTGGTCCTTGAGAGACGACCTAGGAGTCACTTCCTAGTCTATACTGCATTCTTTTATGCAATCAAATTTGTATGGGCCGCGACAGCTCATCAGGAAGCCGTAGAAAAGAATCAGTTTAGGGCTAATACTGATGTTAACCCTGAAGAAGAGTGCAAAGTTGTGGTGAGCGTACATGAGAGAGGAGTGGAAAAAGAGATAATTGAGCTAGACAGTAGTGAGGATGAAGAGGAGGAGAAGAGAGAAAAAAATTTTGAGAGAGAAGAAAGAAATTGTGGGCATTCTAAAGAGATATTTAACTAGATGAAGATTATGCCTTCAACTGAAGTACTCCACCAACTTCTTGTTTACTCCAAGCAAATCAAGTACTATCTTGGAGAAGTCATAGATCTTGAAGAAGAAACTGAAAAATAGGAAAGTTGTACACGTTCTAAGAAGAGAAAACATTCGCCTAAGATGAAGGATCCAAGGACTCTTACTATCCCATGTGGTATTGGAAATACTAATGTAGGGAGAGCTTTGATAGATTCTGGGTCTGGTATTAACTTGATGCCCTTATCTTTACTGAAAAAGGTTGGTGTGCTAACATTAAGACCATCTAATCTTTCTGTGGTGGTGGCGGGTGGATCTTCGAAGAGACCTGCTGGTGTAGTGGAGGATGTACTTAGTCGTGTTGAGCATCTTGAGTTTTTGGTCGATTTTGTCGTAATGGAGATGGAGGCCAATGAGACGATTCCATTGATCCTTGGGAGGCCTTTCATGAAAACGGGCAAAATGGTTATTAATCTCCATGATGAGATGGTGATGTTGAAGGACCAAGAAAACAAGTTGATTTATACTAGCTCGGAGGAGAAGCGCACATGAATACAAAGGAGGGCCAAATATTAATCTTCAAGGAAAGAGGCTGCTGTTGAGAAACAGGTAGGCTTCGTTTTACACCAAGAGGAGGGTGAATTGGTGTTTGTTCAAAACCAAAATCTTTTCGCAATCTTTATACAAAAGTGCAAAGCTTTTTTATCTTTCTTGAAATGCAAGTAATGAAAATTCAGTGCAGTGAAAAAAGCGCAGTGACTGCTAAACAGATAAAGTCGTCTGGAAATAAAGAGTGCAGGGATAGAGAAAATAAAACACTGGATTTTATACTGGTTCGGCCAACAATGCCTACATCCAGTGTCCTTCCAACCCAGGAAGCAAATGCACTATAATGGTTGCGATTTTTACAAATAGGAATTTATAGAAGCACCACGCAAAAATATAAATCTCGTCTCTAACCCAAAACCAAAATATAGTTGCACAACAAAACCATAATTGCATCAAGAATCCCCTCTTCTGTAATCTGAACCCACGTCGAACAATCCTCAATGTGTAACCAGCACTCTTCACAGGATGCCAAGCCTATCACAGCAGACTTCACAGGTTGCCAAGGCTTCAATCAACACAACAGTCTTCACAGGATGCCAAGCCTTCAAAGATCAATCAAGAAGCACCTTCCTCGTGCAAATTATGATCAAGTAGTCAGCGCAATTGACTTGTCCCATTGAATCTCTCTCAAGAAAGATCACCACCGTCTTCTTGGGGAATTCTTGGAGCTGTTAAAACAGAGAATTTTGTTAGGAAACAGGTTGGATTCGTTTTACACCAAGAGGGGGGTGAATTGATGTTAGTTCAAAATCAAAATCTTTTCGCAATCATGGTATGAAAATTCAAAGCTTTTGATCTTTCCTTGAAATGCAAGTAATGAAAATTCAATGCAGTGGAAAAAGTTAGTTGACTGCTAAACAATTATAGTCGACTGAAAATAAAGAGTGCAAGGATAAAGAAAATTAAACACTGGTTTTTATACTGGTTCGACCAACAATGCCTATATCCAGTGTCCTTCAAAACCAGGAAGCAAACGCACTATAATGGTTGCGGTTTTTACAACAAGGAATTTATAGAAGCACCACGAAAAAATATAAATCTCCCCTCTTACCCAAAACCAAATATAGTTGCACACACACAAAAGCAGAATTGCAGCAAGAATCCCCTCTTCTGCAATCTGCACCGACATCGAACAATCCTTAACATTTCACCAACACTCTTCACAGGATGCCATGCCTATCACAACACACTTCACAGGTTGCCAAGCCTTTAATCAACAGAAGAACCAGAGATCATTGAAGATGATAATGACGGTTCGAAGATTGTCATTATGATGCAGTTCAAATAATACTTAAGAATTTATGAATTATACGTATCATTATTTTGGAGGGAAGCGTACCAAATCGTATCAAGTAATAATAAATGGTAAGTCCAAGTATCGTTTTCCCAAGAGACTCGAAAGGCCTTATCGTTTGTGTGAATTAAGATCGTAAGACTTGAAAAT
>NW_014543979.1:307865-309606 GCF_000741045.1 Vigna radiata var. radiata | reverse complement strand
ATGGTGAATCTAGATGAAAAATGGATGAAGAATGGAAAAGCAAACCCTAGATAAGAAGAAATGGAGCCTAAGCATCCAATAGATCCTCTCCAGAGAATGAAATTAGGTCTGGCCGCCCCCTTCTATCAAAAGAATACATTTAAACTTGCACTAGGGCTATTTATAAGTGAGGAGCGCAACAGAAAACAGGCCCAAGCCCAGCAGACAACCGCCCCGCGTCACACTTGTTTCGCCCGGCAGTTTCTCTCAAGTCGCACTACCGCCCGGTGGTAGGGGTCTACCACCCGGCGGTTTGCCTTTAATCCCAAATACGTCGACTCTTCATTTCTTCATTTTTCTTCTCTTTTCTTGAGTCTACGACCTTCATCTTCAACTCCATTCTTCACTTTCTGAAAAATGCTACAAAACAATGCAAAGCAAGCATAATATCACTAAAAATAGCTTTTGACTCTCTACAGACTCATTTATTGAGTTTTGCTAGATTATAAACTCATTCTAAGCAGTAAAGGGAGTAATTTGGTCTAAAATGACATATGAAAATAACTGTTTTTCAACCTTCATCATCACCCCAAACTTAGAACTTTGCTTGTCCTCAAGCAAACAAAACAAAACAGCAACAAAACAGAACTTGGCTTTATAGTATTTCAGCCAAGGATTCAACACTCCTAAAGTAATGACAAACACTACTCAATCTCAAATCTTCAGTGAAATCAAATTAAGATGCATGCATGCTTGCAATCCATAGATTGCACAACAGATGTTACACATTATGAATGACCAATCCACTAAGCAAAAATGCACTCATGAAAATTATCAATTCACACCAAGCAAGTGTTTCACTCAATCACTCAAGTGTTTAGGGTGACACTCCAACTCTCTATCATTCACAAGTCACAAGAAATAAAATTTCCATTCATCTCAAACAATCAACATCTTTACATGCAAATGTCATCAAAAGGACTTTTCCAAGACTTGTAATGAGGTTGGGCTAACAAGAAAAATTAGTTTTTCTGGAATGCAAAATCCTTGAGTCAAGAGAGCTATCATAAAATTTGACAATTAAGCACAACTCTCTTTCTCACCAAACTCTCTCATTCCCAACATTTTTCCTTTTTCTTTTCATTGAGCTCATCTTCATGCTTTTTCTTATTTTTTTTCTTTTTCACATGCATTTTTCTTTCTCTACCTTTGAGCTCAATGCTTTACAATTGCTTTTCAATTGCTTTTCAATTTCCCCCATGCAACCTCAAACTTGAACCTTTTCATCGCATACAATTAAGCTCATCCAAACTCAAGGTAAAGAATTTCAAGACAAGGGTTCACATCTTGTTTAAGGCTAAGGTTCAAAAAGGGTATAATATTTTAAACTCTGTGGGTGAAAATTTGGCTAGAGAAGGGTTTTCAAAAATGGCCTTGATCATCTGACATTCACATGCAATTTAATCAATCATCGAGATTAAAACAATATCATTCATGCTTTCCTGTGAATAATTCATATAATCATAAAAACTCTGGAGCTCAAAACCTCACACAACATGCTTTCTCACACAACATTCATTCATACACTAGTAAAAAAGTGGGTTTTTACAGCGCACATTATGCCACGGTTCACCAGAAACCGCAGCATAATGGTGCGCGGTGGCAGTTCTGTAAATAAAACGAAAGAATATGCAGAGGTTCAGAGGGGAACCGCGACATATACTACAGTCAACCATCCCCTTTGACCCACGTTTGAATAAAA
>NW_014543979.1:252706-299280 GCF_000741045.1 Vigna radiata var. radiata | reverse complement strand
TAACCGCGGCCTAAAGTCTTTGACTTACTACCGCGGTAAAATATACCGCGGTTCGTAAACCGCGACCTATAGTGAAAAATAACCGCGGTAAAATCCCCTCGCTGCAGTAGTGATACATTATGCTTAGCATCACAACCACAATCATAATTCATCACCCATTTGTTTCACTGGCTATCAACATGCAACACTACTCAATTATCAATCACATCAAATCATCATCAATTAAGTTCACCATGCAAATTAGTCAGTCAAACATCTTCAGAAAAGTATTTAGGCCAAGCATACACACTGAAATTAAAATTCAACCTATTCTAGGAATTTAAAAAAATGCAAAAGTGAAAGAGAGAAAACTAGGTTGCCTCCTAGTAGTGCTTGTTTAACGTCATGAGCCTGACCCAAACCTCATGGATTGATGGGTGTCGCACCCTATAGAAATTTAATGTGCATAAAGAATGCAGTATAGACTAGGAAGTGACTCTTAGGTCATCTCTCAAGGACCAAACAGTGGTTCGAGAATCAGGTCAAACACGAAGTGGGGGGGGGGGGTTGTGAAAGGTTTCGTGAATGCAAATGACAAAATTAAAATGGAAAGGTTAAATACTTTTTTTTTGTCCCAGTTTTGGTTACAAATATTCAAACTGGTCCCCATTTTATTGTTTTGTTCAATATAGTCCTAAAGAACGTAATTATGTTCAATTTAGTCCTTTTTATGTTCAATGTAGTCCTAAAGAACGTAATTTGTGTTCAATTTAGTCCTTGTTTGTGGTTCACGGAGTTTGTAAAAAGGACTAAATTGAACACAAATTACGTTCTTTAGGACTACAATTAACAGAAAAAGGACTAAATTGAACATAATTACGTTTTTTAGGACTATATTGAACAGAAAAATAGAATTGGGACCATTTCGAATATTCTTAACCAAAACTGGGACCAAAAAAGGTATTTTACCAAATAGAAATTAAAGACAACCGAACATAATTGAAAATATTGAAGTGCATGAAAACATTAAACTGAACAATGTAATAGATAAATAACCAGACACAATTAAGGCTATTAAGATGCGACAAGTAAACTAAACATTAAAAACAATTCATCACGGAATGATACTAAAAGAAAGAGAGAATGCATAAACAAATATAAAATGAAAATTGGCGTAAATAGTAAGGTGAAATAAAATGAGCAGCTTGCTTCCTACCTAAATGCATTTCAACGTATATAATGTAAAAATTCTCGGTGCAAGTGTGAATAAAGGAAAAGATTGTGAAGAAACATTCCTAAATTAATCATCGTCTTTTGCTTTTTGCTGAACGTACAACTTTCTTAAAAAAAATGCCTTTTACCTAAAATTGCATAAGTGCTAACAACTCTCCCAATTAATCTAATAGATCCTACCTATCATTTCATCTTTTCTCGAATTGAAAGTCCAAAGACTTTGCTCTCCAAGAAAAAGAAATCTGGACTTGAGGTGACATTCATATTTCCCATGTTATATTGCTTTCTCCAAAGAAAGGAAAATAAAAATAAATCATTTGCTTTTTCTCCTCCCAAGACGTCCCTGCACCCTCCTAAAATTCTATTCTAACCAATGATAAAAGCTTCCAAGACGAGATTTGTCAAAGTAAGTAAAAGAAATTTTCTAAATTAAAATAAAAACGTTGTACCTTGAATGAATATGCACTCCTACGATCACATCACTTAGAAGATATGAAACAACATGTTTGTTTTTTTTTCCCAAAATGAAATCAGCATTTTTGCAATAAAATAAATGATAGTTGTGTGCTTGAATCTAGAATTCCCAATGCAGAAAAATATGTTGGCCCTGACAGTGTTGGAAGCAAGAGAAGAAAAGAATACCCAATGCAAGTGCTGAATCAAAATAAAAGTTAACATTCATTCACCAAAATAAAAAAAATGGAAAATTTTTCATTCATTCATCATGAAACCAGTGTACCATCTTTGCTCCCCCAAAAATTCCAAGAAAAATGTTCCAGCCCTCTAAAAATGAAGTGTGACGGCTGCCTTTTCTTTGTTAAGGTTGTGTGACATTTTTAATGGGTGTGGGGTCCACTTTAAAAGAAAAAGAAACCCTAGGCAATGTGTCCTACAATTTTGGGCTTTAAATAATAAAATTACAATACAATAAATTTTAAAATGTTGAATTTGAGAGTCTTGAATTTATTTTGTCTCCTCCAAATGTCCCAAATTGTTTTTCCAAAATTTTCCCTGAAAATAATAATGCAAATAATTAGCTCAGAAAATTGAAATTAATTAAAATTAGAATTTCTGGTCAAATTAAGCATAATTAGGAAAAACGGGAAAATACCGAACAATTAAGCACAATTCCCTGATTAATTCTAGCATAATAAACTAAGTGAAATCAATAAAATATCGACTCATCATGGATCTACCAACATCATGACTAAGGCGAATTGCTCCACATCTCCTCCCACATAGTGTTTGAGCCTTTGGCCATTCACTATCCAGCTCCGTTGCTGATGGTCATCATTCGAAGATTCTAATTCCACTACTCCACTTTGGAATACACGTTTCACCTCAAAAGGTCCCGACCATTTCGATTTCAGCTTCCCGGGCAATAACTTTAGCCGAGAATTGAATAATAGAACCAAATCCCCTGGACGAAAAGTTCTCTTAATCAGCTTCTTGTCATGATAGAATTTCACCTTATCTTTGTAAGTCCTAGATGACTCGTAGGCATGCGGCCGCATTTCTTCATGTTCTAGCAGTTGGTTGCCTCGTTTGCTTTGAGCCTTATCAGGGTCAAAATTCAAAAATTTCAAAGCCCACCAAGCTTTGTGCTCCATTTGAACTAGCAAATGACATGCTTTTCCATAGACTAACTGAAAAGGCAATAACCCCATAGAAGTTTTCATGGCAGTTCTATATGCCCAGAGAGCATTGTCTAACTTCTGTGACCAATCTTTTCTAGAAAAAGTGACAGTCTTTTCTAAAATTCTTTTGATTTCCCTATTAGAAACTTCAGCTTGGCCGTTTGTCTGCGGATGATAAGGTGCAGTTACCTTTTGTTTTACCCCATAATGCTTAAGTACCTTAGCTAGTTGAGTATTGCAGAAGTGAGATTCCCCATCACTGATGAGAATCCTGGGAGTTCCAAAACGTGAAAAGATTTGTCTTTTTAAGAATTTGATCACAATATTAGAATCATTCTTAGGACATGCTACATCTTCAACCCACTTACTCACATAATCGACAGCTACCAAAATATATTCATTATTAAATGACGGAGGAAATGGTCCCACAAAGTCAATACCCCAGCAATCAAAAACTTCAACTTCCAAAATGCCCTGCAGTGGCATCTCATGCCTCCTTGAGATGGTACCTGTCCTTTGGCATTTGTCGCAGCTCCGAGCATGATTATGGGCATCTTTAAACAAAGTCGGCCAATAAAATCCTGCTTGTAAAATCTTTGCGCCAGTGCGCTCTCCATTATAATGACCTGCATAAGGAGAATTGTGACAATGNCACANNATATCTTCTGCTTCTGCTTCAGTAACACATCTTCTCAACAGATTATCTGCTCCTATCTTGAACAAATATGGATCATCCCAAATGAATTGTTTGGCATCATGTAAAAACTTCTTTTTCTGTTGCCAGTTGAATCCTTCCGGAATAACACCTACAGCTTTGAAGTTGGCTAAATCAGCAAACCAAGGTCTTTGTTGAATATACAAAAGAGCATCATCTGAAAATGATTCCCAGATTTCTTTCTCCTTGCTTGTTACTTCATCATTGACTAACCGGGATAAATGATCAGCAATCACATTTTCACTCCCCTTTTTGTCACGAATTTCTACATCAAATTCTTGTAGCAGAAGTACCCATCTAATCAATCTTGGCTTCGAATCAGGTTTTGTCAGTAAATACTTTATAGTAGCATGATCGGTATAAATAATCACCTTAGATCCAACAAGATAGGATCTAAATTTCTCCAATGAATAAACTATGGCCAACAATTCTTTTTCTGTGGTAGCATAATTCAGTTGAGCCTCATTCAGCACTTTGCTAGTATAGTAAATAGCATGAAACACCTTCCCTCTTCTCTGTCCCAACACAACACCTATAGCATAGTCACTAGCATCGCACATAAGTTCAAACTCTTTACCCCAATCGGGAGCCACAATCATTAGAGTAGAAATCAGACTCTTCTTCAAAATGTCAAAAGCTTGAAAACATTTTGGACTCATCACAAATGGTGTCTCTTTAGCAAGCAAATTACTTAAAGGCTTCGTAATCTTTGAAAAATCCTTAATAGATCGTCGATAGAATCCTGCGTGACCAAGGAAACTTTGAAATCCTTTTTCATTTGTCGATGGTGGGAGTTTTTCAATCACCTCAACCTTTGCTCTATCAACTTCAATCCCCTTGGCAGAAATTTTGTGGCCTAGCACGATACCTTCTGTAACCATGAAATGACATTTTTCCAAGTTCAGAACAAGATTTGTTTGAACACATCGTTTGAGAACTGCATCCAAATTAGTCAAGCATCTTTGAAAAGTATCTCCAAAAACTGAAAAATCATCCATAAAGACTTCAATGCTTTTTTCCATAAAATCAACAAAGATTGCTTGCATACATCTCTGAAAAGTAGCGGGAGCGTTACATAATCCAAACGGCATTTTTCTATAGGCAAATATACCAAATGGACAGGTAAAAGTTGTTTTCTCTTGGTCTTCAGGGTCCACCACTATTTGGTTATATCCAGAATATCCATCAAGAAAGCAATAATAAGCTTGCCCCGCCAGTCTTTCTAACATCTGATCCATGAAAGGTAAGGGAAAATGATCTTTCCGGGTGAGTGTATTTAATCTCCTATAGTCAATGCACATCTGCCAACCAGTGACTGTCCTTGTCGGAATAAGCTCATTCTTTTCATTATGAATGACAGTCATCCTTCCTTTCTTTGGTACAACTTGAACTGGGCTTACCCATTTGCTATCAGAAATTGGATAAATAATTCCTTCTTCTAATAGCTTCAACACCTCTTTTCTCACAACTTCTTTCATGACAGGATTAAGTCTCCTTTGTGGTTGAGCAACAAGCTTATAATCGTCTTCCATCAGAATTCTATGCATACAATAGGTTGGACTTATACCTTTGAGATCAGCAATTGACCAGTCGATGGCACCTTTGTTCTCTTTGAGAATCCCCACCAATTTTCTTTCTTCCTCTTGAGATAATGAAGCACTAATAATGACAGGTTTTCTCCCATTGTGCTCCAAAAACACATACTTCAAATGTGATGGCAATTCCTTCAGTTCAATCTTGCTGTCTGAAGCTTTTTCCGTAAGATCCATCTGTTCGAAGAGTGCTTTTTCTGGTGGAACTTCTTTCGCTGCTTCCAATTCCTATATACATTTCTGATGTAGTTTATCTTCCTCCTCATTCAGATTCTCACATTCATTAGTCAAAGTTCTTTCTAACATGGATACGTTACGAACTCTATTTTCTTGTCTCATATAAATTTCCTCCACCAGTTCCATCTGAAAGCATGACTTATCGTCTTTGGGATGTGACATAGCTTGAAACACATCAAAGTTCACCTCTTCATCTTGCACCCGGACCTTAAGCTTCCCTTTTTCAACATCAATAACAATTCTGGAAGTTTTCATGAAGGGTCATCCAAGATTTAAAGGTGCATCTCCATTTTCTTCCATCTCCATAATAACAAAATCCACTGAAAACAAAAATTTATCAACCTTGACAATCACATCTTCAGCAATTCCATAAGGATATTTGAGGGATCTGTCAGCTAATTGAAGAACCATTCTTGTTCGTTTGAGCTCTACTCCTTTTAACTTTTTGAACATGGCTAGAGGCATCAAATATATACTGGCTCCTAGGTCAATCAAAGCTCTCCCAACCTCTAACTCTCCAATAGCACAAGGAATAGTGAAGCTCCCTGGATTGGGTGATTTAGGAGGTAATGACCTTTGAATGATAGCAATGCAATTTCCTTCTACCTCAATTGTTTCTTTTTCGGCATACTTTCTTTTTTTCGTAATGATCTCTTTCAAAAACTTTGAATAAGATGGTATCTGCTGGAGTGCCTTCGAGAATGGAATAGTTATTTCCAATTTCTTGAAAATTTCCATGAAACGATCAAATTGTCTCTCTTTCTCTTTTCTGGAACATATTTTTGGATATAGCAGTGGTTTTTCGTACTCCTTCTCTTTGAACTTCTCGGCTTCTTCTTTTTGTTTCTCGTTCAACATATTTTTTTCTTCACCTTCCTCCCTTTGATCCTTTTCTTCTTTTATACTTATTTTTTTATCAACCTCTCTTTCTTTTAAAATTCTTCCACTTCTATTAACAATTTCACAAGCTTCTTCCCCCTTACCTTTCTCCACGCAGTCAACAACAAAAATACTTCTCTTCATAATTCTTTGGAAAGTTTCTTCAGATTTCGTACTTCTCTGAATAGGGTTGAAATGAAGCGTTTGTAGGGCCTTTGAAGTTTCTATAACTGCCTGTGATAACTCAGCAAGTCTTCTTGTCACCTCCTCCAACTGCTGTGTAATCACGTTATTTTGAACCATTGAAAGTTCCTGAATAGCATCGACACGCGCATCATGTGCTTCTTCATTGTCAACCATAAGTGCTATCAAATCGTAAGCTTCATCTTCAGTCTTCCTACAAATACTGCCTCCAGCTGAAGCATCTAACACCATCTTAGACTGAGGGCACAGGCCTCCAAGGAAAACAAGTAAATATGAAGTCTTATCGAACCCATGGACTGGGGTCTTTTTTAACAAGCCTTTAAATCTGTTCCAAGCCCTTCCAAGAGTTTCTTCTCTTCCTTGTTTAAATGCAGAAATCTCCAGCCTCCCTTGACTGATCCTTGCAGGCAGAAAGAATTTAGTAACAAATTGATGTGCCACAACCTCCCAAGTCCTGAAAGTTTCTTCAAGGAAAGAGTGCAACCAATCCTTTGCGTTTCCTCCAAGAGAGAAAGGAAACAAACTGAGTCTAACTCTGTCATCCGACACTCCGTTTATCTTAAAGGTGTTGCAAATCTCACCAAAGATGGTCAAATGCTTATAAGGATTCTCATTCGACAACCCATGGAATTGATTATTCTGAACTAATTGGATGAGTGCAGGACTCATCACCATGCTGGTTGCGTTATCAGCTGGAACTGTTATACTGTTGAAGTTCAAGGGGCCTACTGTGTTTGTTGTGTCCCCCAATGTACGTCTAGGAGGAGGTTGGTTAGCCATCTCCTCAATATCTGGTACAGGAATGTCAAATGAAGACTGCAAAAATGCTTCAGGAGAAAGAGATCTCCCAGGTGAACGACGTCTCCTTCTCCTTCTTTCTGGTAATCCTTCTAAGAAAGGTTGCTGGTCTTTTCTGCTTCTAGTATGGATTGCTTCCTGCATGCACAAGAAACAAACCCTAAAAGCACTTTTATAGAAAAATAAAGTAAAACACAATAAAAAAAAATAAAGGAAAAATAATTACAACCAAGTCAAATTCAGTCAATCCACACTACTAGAAAAAGTAAACCTCGAGTCCCCGACAAGAGCGCCAAAAACTTGTTAACGGATTGGCAAGCATACCAAATCGTATCAAGTAATAATAAATGGTAAGTCCAAGTATCGTTTTCCCAAGAGACTCGAAAGGCCTTATCGTTTGTGTGAATTAAGATCGTAAGACTTGAAAATAAAAATTAATTAATTGNGTATGAGAACAAAATATAAACATGCAAAAGAGATTGATTCAATTGACGAGAAGAAAACAATGGATGAATGGAGTTGTTGGGGGTTTACAATTTATCCGCTCTCTCTTATTTACTCCTCTTGACTTATTTGCTGGATTAACTAATTGTTATGCAACTTTCTTAGCCTACCCTTAACCCGATTGCCGATGGCTTAACAAGTTTTTGGCACCGTTGCTGAGGACTCGTGGTTTAACTTATCTAGTATTGTAAAGTGATTAAGTTTGTCAACAAATATTTTCCACAGTCTAAACTTACTCAGGGAAGCCTGGAGATCTCATCATTCAAGCAAGGCATGGAAGAAACTCTAGGTCAAGCATGGGAAAGATTCAAAGGCCTACTCAGGAAGACACCAATACACGGGTTTGACAAGACAACCCTTGTTCTTACTTACCTTGGTGGACTGAACATGCAGTCTAAGATTATGTTGGACGCCTCAGCTGGAGGTGATATCAAACAGAAGACTGAGGATGAAGCCTACGACTTGATAGAGAGTATGACAGCAAGAAGCATACAGTGAAAGGGGCGCACCAACACAAAAGAGAGGAGTCTTGCACCTACCTGCAGATGACGCAATGCTAGCTCAAAATCATCTTTTGAACCAAAAGCTAGATACATTGACAAAGATCCTCCCACAACTTCCAAAGGAGATTTGTAATGTCCCCCAAGCGCAACAGCTATGCGATCTTTGTGGTGGAGACCATATCAATGGTCAATGTGCTATACCTGAGGAGATGCAGCAGAAAGCAAACTACATGGGGAATTAATTCCAGTACAGGCAAGTGAATTTCAACCAAGGCAATCCAAGCCAAGGTTGGAAGAATCATCCGAGCGGCCCATACAAATTTGATTGCATATAAGAAATGCAGTATAGCTAAGGAATGACCCCTAGGTCGTCTCCCAAAGACAAATTTTGCGGTTCAAGAATTGAGTCGAACACGAGGCGGGGGAGGGGGGGTTGTGATTGTTTTGTGGAAACACAGATGAAAACAGAATTCAATTACGGCAAATATAGGAATTTAACGACAGAAACACAAACAGTACTATAAATAATACGGAATCGACACGGAATGAAAACAGTAAGTCATTAACCTAATCACAATGTTTCCCATCACTGATTATCAAAATACAGTTGCTACTCAGACCTCTAATCCACACAGAGTTAACCGACTAAGCGAGGTTAAATTTGTCTTCATAACTGCGGACTAAGCGAACGTAGTGTTAATATCAAATCTAAATTACACCATTCAATTACATCAACTAAGCGAAGATGTAACACCAATTGGGCAACTAAGCGTATACCCAATTGCAAGTGCAAAAATAGAATTCACATTAACCAAGTCAGAGTGCACAGACAATCACAATTCAAGAATCTCAAGGAAACAGTGCAATATCGTCAATGACCAACCAAACTAATTTAAGCTACCATGGAAATTAAATTAACACAACTAAAAAAATTAGACAACATCTAAACATCAAACGCTGCTACTAATTAATTAGCAAACACAGTTAAAAATAATTAAATGCAAAACTAACTTAAACACATAAAAACAACTCAACCTACTAAGCAATTTAATTGAAAACAAAAGAAACCAACAAACCAAATTTAATCCTAGCAAATTACTTTGAATAAATGACAATTAACAATTAATTTTAAAAGTCCAAATGGTCAAGAAAAGGCACATGGCCGTGACCCGCACTCCACCAAGTCCACTTCAATTTTTACTCTTCAAGAAACCATCCAATTTGTTGTCTTTTTGTCCCCATGTGCACCATTTCTCAAAAGGAATTAAAATATACTTAAAGAAACCCATTTGAAACCATGCCCTCAATCCTCCATGCAGCAAAGAAATGAATTCACACACCAAAGCACACAATTTACATTAGCAAGAAAGAAGTGGCAACAAAAAGTGCTTCAAACCAATATGCAAATGGAATATACTTTGGATGGTCCAATCAATATGCCATGTAAGCAAAGTCAAAGCAAGGAAAACAATCTCGGCAATTACAATGCTAAAGGCAAAACTAAAGTGGAAAAAAATTCCTTTAGTAAAAGAAGCATCTCCTTTTGCTTAGCCAAAAGTGGCAAAAAATAAATGCATCATTCTCTCTCCTTTCTACACACCATTTTCGTTTTCTTCACCAACACAAACATTAAAATGCTCTTTCTTCACCCATCAACAACGTGAATGCACCAACGAAATCCAAACTTTCAATTGCAAAATGATTCAAGAGTAATAAACACAAACTTCTACTCATCAATCCACTTCTAACACTAACTTTTCTTCAACTTTCTTTGCAGAAACGAAAATAAAACCTAAAACATCAACTCCAGCTTTGTCCAGCCACCATAACAACACAAGAATCTGGTCCATTCCTTGTTTCAAACATCAAAAACGAAAACCAAGAAGAAAGAGCCCAAACCACAACACCCACACATCAAGTTAAGCTCTATTCAACCCAAAACTCATATAGAACTCCATTTTTATCATCCAACTAAATAAAATGCAAAGAAAAACGTGACGAATAGCAGCAAAGGAGAGGAAAATGAAATATAAAGTCACTAAGAACCAACAACCACCATGGAAAGGCAAAGACAAGCTTACAAGCTCAAGCTCCAACATTAACAACAAGGAAATGAAGAGAGAAATGGATGGTCATATACATCTACCAACCCAAGACAACTAAGATTAAAGCAAGAGAGGAATAAAATCTGCAACTTGTTCATTCATATAACCCAAAACCGAAAAATTCATGGCAAGCTCCATGAGAGTGTCTTCATACATGAAAACCTAGAGAGAAAAGCTCTAAAACCCAAAAGTATGAAGTGTCTAAGAGTGTGGCTCAGTATTACCATCTAAAAACCGAGAGCCTCCCTCCAAATGGGGTCCACAACAAAATAAAAACCCTAACCTAAAAGGCACATGTCCTACACATGGGTGTTTTTTACAAAATTGCCCCCAAAAGGGTCCAAAACACCTAATTCTAATTAAGGTCTTCTAGAAAACGAAATTACAACTTAATTAAATTGGAAGTGACTAAATGTTGAGTCTTGAATGATCACGCCACCTTCCCTAATGCTCCAAATGATGTTTCCCAAAATTTCCCTGCAACCAAAATGTACTTAATCAGTTCAGAAAACCCAAATTAGCACAATTACGAATTTCTGACCAAATTAAGTAGAATTTGGAAAACGGAGAAATAACAGACAATTAAACACAATTCCCTGGTTTATTTAAGTGCAATAAACTAAATACAGTTCAAGAAATAACGACTCATCAATAACCCATCAGGGCAAATCGGAGGCTTCAGGCAGCAGCAAACATCCCGTTTGTGGCAGCAAATAAATCAATTGACAGAGAATGTTAGAAACTTTTCTAATAGATTTGACAAATTCTTGAAGGATTATGATTCTCAACATTCAAGTAATTAGGCCAACTTTAGATCTTTGGAGATGCAACTTGGCTAACTGTCAAAAAGGATTGAAATCACAGAGAAGAATCAATCTAGGGTTAATACTGATGTTAATCCTAAGGAAGAATGTCATGCTGTTGTAGTAAGGGAGAAGAGAAAAGCAGGGGAGGAAGTTATTGAGATTAGCAGTGATGAAGAAGAGGTAAGTGAGAATGACAAGCTTGGTGAAGAAGAGAAAGAAGAAGAGGGATATAAAGAAGTTGGAAAAAGAAGAGATAGTCACAATGGAAAGATGAGAGAAATATTCAATCATGTGACTATGGTTCCTATAGAAGAAAATCATCCTCAAATTCCTGTTCTTCTAAGAAAATTAATTATTACCTTGGAGAAGTGATAAATTTAGATGTAGATGAAGAAGAACAGGAAGTGCTTGTGCAGCCAAGAAAGGAACATCATCCACCTAAAATGAAGGATCCCGGATTGTTAACTCTTCCATGCGTGATAAATGATGTGGACATAGGAAGAGCAATGATAGACTCTGGGTCTAGCATAAATTTAATGCCCTTGAGCTACTTGAAGAAAATTAAAGGGTTAGTGTTAAAGCCAGCTAATACTACTTTAACAGTTGCACATGGTTCTATTAAGAAGACAACTGGTAGGGTGGAGTTGGAATTCTTGATTGACTTTGTAGTTGTGGATATGGAAAATGAAGGAAGGATTCCATTAATTTTAGGAAGACCTTTTATGAAGACTTCTAGAATGGCTATGCGTATCCATGATGGAATAATAACTTTGAAAGATCAAGAATATGTGTTAATGTATAACTGGTCTAAAGGAAAGAAAGTGAAAATGAAGAAGAGGGCAAGATTCAAAGAGACAAGTAGAGAAGCTACACCAAATAACAAGACATCAGGTACCAATTCTAATAGTTGTAATGTTTTGTAGGTACCTAAAGATGAAGAGGTTAACAAAGGAGGCACTATCCATTCCGAATATACACCACTTCCAATAGGAGCACAAGTGAGATTCAAGAACAAGAAGTAGCTTGTTATTAAGATTTGAGAAGATGGCAAGCTGGAAATTAGAAAACCATTCACAAGAGCCATAAAGAAAGTGGATAGAAGGCAACTGATGAGTTGGGTTGATGAAGATCCCAACCGAGATGGAACCACTTGATTATATTAAATCCCACCTTGTATAAACATTTGTAGTTTTAGGATTATTTGATTTTGGACATGTAATTTGTTGAATTTTTGAACACTTTTTAGGTAGCATCTATTGAGGGATGCTAAAACTCTTATGTGTCCACTGAAGGATACAAGGTAAGTACACCTACTAAAGGGTGTTGGAAGGATAAGTACTTACTGATGAGTGCTAAGCAGGTTTGGGTCAGGCTCGTGACGTTAAGCAAGCGCTACCTGGAAGGCAACCCAGTTGATTGTTTTGTTTTTAATCCTATATTAAATGCACTACATGTTTAATTGTTGCATCTGAGAGGGGAAAGGCATAGAATTGAAAAATTGAAGGTTGAAATTGAGTGCTAAAAGGTAAGATTACTCAAAAGAAAGCAAGAGAAGAAGAAGTGAAATTTACCGCAGACCGCTGAGCGGTTGCGGCGCGATATCTCTTGGCTTTGCTTAAAAGCTGAGCGGTTTTTGAAGTTCTCCACTTTGAAACCCTTCTTTGCATTTCGCCTGAGCGATCTCCCTAAGCCCTATCACTCTCCTTTCACTTTCAAGAGCTTTTTAGAGATATTTCCTCACTTTCTCATCACCCACTCACCAAAAATTCAATTTTCTACCATTGTTGAGTCAAAGTTTGGGGTTTTTGGTTGAGAGACTTGCATTGGAGAGGACATTCATCATCAATTGATCAATTTTTCTGCAAGCATTCAAAGTTCCCACTCAAGGTAAGTATGCAAATTCATGTTTAGGGTTTCTATTTTGGGATTTGTTGATGAACATGCTTAGGAACATGATAAATTGGGGCTTTTCATTTCTATGCATGGATTGTTGAAATAGGAACTGTTTGAACCAATTTAATTGCATGATTTTGGTCTAGATTGATGAAATTAGTAAAAAGAGTGGAGATTAGTACCATTTAAGAAAAGTTTTTGAAAAACCCTAGTTGCCACCGTTGAGCGGTCTATTTTAGCGCTGAGCGGTGGCGCAACTTGAGGCAAACCGCCTGGGCGGTCTTCTTGGACGTTGAGCGGTCTACAGCAGATTTGCCTAAATGTTGAAATTTTTGGATGTGTGTATGTTGCGGGGCCCTTTTTTTCCTCGACAATTGAAGTGATTTTGAATTTAAAATTGATGATATACTAACCTCTAATGATGTTTCTGTGAATATTGGATGTATTTGAATTAATGCAGGAATGTCTACCTCAAGAAGAGTGAAAACAATGGGCGACAAAAAAGGAAGGAACCAGAGAGACCTAGGAGATTTTATTCTTCCAGGTTCCTTTCAAGGAAACATGAAGAACATTATGCTACAGTCTAGGAGAGGCGTTTGTTGATGGAGAGGAAGGCCATGTACATCCCTGACTTAGCTCCAGAGTTTGGTTTGGAGATTGACGACATATTCAGCACCAGCCAATATTGAGTTGGTGAAGGAGTTCTACGCCAACGCCTTTCCTAAGGGAGGAGTATCCGCAAGGAGATATATGAGCTATGTGCGTGGGCATTTGATCAACTATGATCCTGACACCATTAACGCTTTCCTAGGGACTGAGTGGCCAGGAGAGCAGTGCAGTTATGCTGCTATACTAGGGGAGGCCAGGGATTATAAAGACATTGAGCGAGTGATGTGCATCCTTGGGAGGCATTTTCAGAGAAACCCTAATGGAGCACCGGTTAACATCCTTAGGGCAGATTTAACTCCTCTAGCCAAATATTGGATGGAATTTACTCATGCCAACATCCAACCATGTTCTTGTGTTTCTGAAATTACTTTGCATGGGATCCTGGTCATCTATTGTATGCTGAGGCAGATGGACGTGAACGTTGGTAAGATCATTGATGAGTCGATATTTTATTGATTTCACTTAGTTTATTGTGCTAGAATTAATCAGGGAATTGTGCTTAATTGTCCGGTATTTTCCNGTTTTTCNTAANTATGCTTAATTTGACCGNAAATTCTAATTTTAATTAATTTGAATTTTCTGAGCTAATTATTTGCATTATTATTTTCAGGGAAAATTTTGAAAACACAATTTGGGACATTTGGAGGACACCAAATAAATTCAAGACTCTCAAATTTAGACATTTTAAATTTTAGTTATATTGTAATTTAATTGTTAAAACTTTTTAGACAAACTCTTTGCATCATGGGCCATAGTGGCAATTTTGTAGAAGCCCAACTTTGTGGGACACTTGCCACCCTAGGGTTTTTAGGGTAGACCCCACCCATTTTTATGAGGACACATGATCCTAGGGAGATTCCCTTCTAGCCGTCCCTTCCAGCTTAGGAACGTTTTTTATTAGCTCTTGAAGGGAACCATGTTTAGACTATTGGGTGACTTTGGTTGAATAAGGAAGTGTGTCCAACCGCCATTTGTTTTGAGGGCATTTTGGCTTTGCCTTGAACGNTTTTATTGGTGAGTAGAATGTAATGTNCAGCCTCGGAATGAAACTACGGTTAGGTGCTGAAATCAAGTTACGTTTTCAATTTTAATTTAACTTTTCTCATGGTAGCAGGAAGCATCTTTCGTTTATTTAGTATTTTATTTTGCAAGCATTGATTTATGGTTGATTTGGAAACAGCTACGGTGTTATTGCTTTAATATAAAAAATGTTGATTTTAATTTTGGTTGAAGAAAGAAGAAAATGGGCGGTGCTGGGATGAGATTCACGTAACTTTCATTTTGATGCATCTTTTATTTTCTTTGCTTGCTGAAACGGGTTTTATATTAGGAGCTGCAACAGCCGTGATTTTCTTGGTCTCGAGAAATTTGGGAGAAGCAGGATTTGGTAGTTTTTGGCTTAGAAAACTTTATTTTGGAGAAGGAGAGAACATGGTTTTCACGGTGATGTTCAGCAATTTTGTTTTCATTTAGTTTATTTGATTGGAAAAGCAAGGACTTTTGTAGCTTGGGTTGATGGGACGTGGTAGCTGAATGCAAGCTTTTCTTTTATTCTCTTTTAGAATGAAGAGTTGATGGGAGTAGGTGAATGATGTACTTTGCTTCATGCTAAATCACGTTACTGTAGCAAGAAAATTTGCTTTCATTTTTATTCTCCATTTGATACATGCGCTGAATTCAATTAGGAGAGCAAAGGGTGTATTCATTTTTTTAATTGGCAAGATGCACATGGGTCTCGACAGGGAGAGTGTCTCGACTGGAGCACTCATTCTTTTGGGACTTTTAATTGGAAAAACACATTTCTTAGGGAAAGAATTGGGAGTCACGACCAGAGGGTATTTTTTATGGCATTTACATTTCAATTTATTTGGTAGAGGTAAATGAGGTCACATAACTTGGTAGAGACAAATTAGATTGCTTATTTCTTTTGCTTTAAATTATTTTGCAATGTATTTTGAGTTGTTTTTTTTTATGTTCTTAATTTAGTGATGCATATTAATAATTTTAACTGTGCTAGATATTTGTGTTACAGTGTTAGGTATTTAATATTTTCCTTTAATTAAATGTTTTAAATTATGTTTGTCTGGTTGTGTCTAATGTTCATTTTTAATTTATTCATCTGCATTCACAATCCATTCACAAACCCCTCCCCACTTCGTGTTGACCTGATTCTCGAACCGCAGTTGGTCCTTGTGAGACGACCTAGGAGTCACTTCCTAGTCTATACTGCATTCCTAATATGCAATAAAATTTTGTATGGGCTGCGACACCCATTAATCATTACCAGCGAAATTCTGAGCTCCGCCAACATTGTGAGCAGCAGGACACCATTGGGACATCTGTCCCTAATTACATACTTATGTCAGCAGGCAGGAGTGGACACTGCAGTTCCACCCTTTGAAAGGCTGAGGAGGGCTATTGATGCCTCCTATAGGGTGATTCGTGTTGGATTTGGATTAGAGTAGTGTGTCCTTGTCTTTAATCTGGGATTGGAAGCAAAGTGATTAAGTTAATGACCGACCGTTTTTATTCTGTATTTGATTCCATTTTTGTTTATATCTGTGTTTGCATTTCTGTTTACATCTCTTTTTACATTTCTGTTTGCATCCGTCCTTTGATTTAATTCGTCCGAATTCACAAACTTTTCACAACCCCCCCCCACTTCGTGTTTGACCTGAGACTCGAACCATAGTTTGGTCCTTGAGAGACGACCTAGGAGTCATTCCTAGTTATACTGCATTTCCAATATGCAATTAAATTTGTATGGGTCGCGACACCCGTCAATGATGAACCTCGTGTTAATCTTAACTTAGTTAAAATCGAGTAGAATGAAAGTTAAACAAAGAAATAAATTGATTCCATAATCTACACCCGCTTCATGTTGAAGATTTGAGGGAAAATCCTTTTCAAGAGGGAGGAATGATGGTGATCAGTCGATATTTTACTGATTTCACTTAGTTTATTGTGCTAAATTAATCAGGGAATTGTGCTTAATTGTCCAGTATTTTCCCGTTTTTCCTAATTATGCTTAATTTGACCGAAAATTCTAATTTTAATTAATTTGAATTTTCTGAGCTAATTATTTGCATTATTATTNTATGCTTAATTTGACCGAAAATTCTAATTTTAATTAATTTGAATTTTCTGAGCTAATTATTTGCATTATTATTTTCAGGGAAAATTTTGGAAACACAATTTAGGACATTTGGAGTGCTATCAAATAAATTCAAGACTCCCATTTTATACATTTTAAATTTTAGTTATCTTGTAATTTAGTAGTTTAGGATTTTTAGACAAACTTTTACATTGTGGGACAATGTTGGCAAATTTCATGATGGGCCTAAACTTTGAGGGACAAATGACACCTAGGGTTGGGTGGACCCCACCCTAATTTTAGAGACACCTCACGGTCTTGGAGAATGTCCAGCCGTCACACACATTTAAAATGTTGCTGCAACGTTTTTTAGACTACTCTCATTCTCGGTAGAGGTGCAATGGGAGCTGCAACAATCTGGGAGGAACTCACTCTGACATTTTTTTTGTTAGCTGCAGTGGACACTCATTTTTAATAGCTTGTTGGAACATATATTGAGAATTATTCTCGGTTGGAAGAGATTGATGCAGAGGAAAACGTTTTCTTTTGGAGAATAGGAATGATGTTCAAGGTCTTGGGAATTGGTTGAATGAACTCCAGCCGCCATTCCCATTTGGTTTATTTTGCTTTTGAGCAATTTCGATGGATGAAACTTGAGAAGCATTTTTTTTCTTTTTTTCTTTAAGGTTATGTAACGTTGCCTTCAATTTCTTTTTGGTGCACGCTACTTTTAGTTTTTATTCAATGCTTACTTTTATTTAGTTTTATTCAATGCTTACTTTTTTTTAGAAGAGGCATGCTAGAATTTTCTTCCGCTGGTTCATGAGGCAGCAGCCACCAAACATTGCATTTTAATTTCCTTTCTTTAGAAGTGGTGTCATGGGTTGAGCTGCAGCATGCATTATTTTTTTTTTTAATTTGTTTTTATGTGGAGAAGCAAGGTGGACATTACTTGTCAATGGGTTTTCAGAGAAGAGCTGCACGCACATTCCCTTTTAATTAAAAAGAAGTGCTTAATTTATTTTTTTCTTTGCTTTAAGCTTGATGGTCACGGTTCAGGGTAGAAAAAGATCATGTTTTTCTATTTCTTTTGCCTTAGTTGCCTTATAATATTTCACATTATATGTTAAATTGTTTTTCTTTTATATTTGAGTGTTGCAATTTAAAAGCTTTAATTATGTCTGGATATTTGTCTATTGCAGTGTTAGATTTAACATTTTCATTTAGTATTTTTGGTAGTGATAATTTAACCGTCATGTTAGCTTAGGTTAGTTGGTTGGTCGTCAATAAAATTACTTTGTTTCCATGAGATTCTTGCACTTTAATTGCCATACTGCTGCTTGATTCTGCTCAATATTTAATCTGTTGTCTGTCTGCAATTAGGTTACGCTTAGTTGCCTAATCGGTGTTTAATCTTCTCTTAATTGATTAGACTGCATAGTGGATGACTGATTGGATTTGAGCATTGCATTCGCTTAGTTTGCAATTCTGAAGACCGAATTACCCTTCGCTTAGTTGGGTGATTCGTGTTGGATTTGGATTAGAGTAGTGTGTACTTGTCTTTAATCTGGGATTGGAAGCATAGTGATTAAGTTAATGACCGACCGTTTTTATTCTGCATTTGATTCCATTTTTGTTTATATCTGTGTTTGCATTTATGTTTACATCTGTTTTTACATTTCTGTTTGCATCCATCCTTTGATTTAATTCGTTCGCATTCACAAACTTTTCACAACCCCCCCACTTCGTGTTTGACCTGAGACTCGAACCACAGTTTGGTCCTTGAGAGACGACCTAGGAGTCATTCCTAGCTATACTGCATTTCTAATATGCAATTAAATTTGTATAGGCTGCGACACCCATCAATGATGAACCTCGTGTTAATCTTAACTTAGTTAAAATCGAGTGGAATGAAAGTTAAACAAAGCAATAAATTGATTCCATAATCTACACCCGCTTCATGTTGAAGATTTGAGGGCGAATCCTTTTCAAGAGGGATGAATGATGGTGATGAGTCGATATTTTATTGATTTCACTTAGTTTATTGTGCTAGAATTAATCAGGGAATTGTGCTTAATTGTCCGGTATTTTCCCGTTTTTCCAGGTAGGTGACGGGAAGTTTGTTTATTTATTTCTTTTTGCTTTAAGTTTTCAATTAGAAAAGAAAGTGTGCACGGGTTTGAATTGATGAAACATTTCTTTATGCTTTATCATATTTATTTTGCTTTGGAGAAGTAGAAAACGATGATTGAATTTTTAGAAGCGGTGCAGCTTATGTCTAGCATGTGATAGGTCAATAGCTTTTGGTCATTTTATTCAGGCTAGAACCGAAATTTATTTTTATATCCTACTTTTGGAATACATCCACCGTTAATGCATCTAGTATTTTAAGTCAAATCATATTGATTGAACAATTGTCGTTTCTTCACAGTTCACACGCTGCCTTTTTTCTGCCATTCCCATGAAGCATTGCATTATATTTATTAATTTAAGCACTGCATTTTTTTTATTTTATTTCCTATTGCAATGTGAATTTCATCCACTAGCCGTAGCTTGCAATTAAATGACATGAAGATGCGATTTCGGATTTAGAAATTCCAATTAAAATGAGTCAAGCATTTTTTCTTTAATTTAATTGTGATGTTAGCTTAGGTTAGTTGGGTTGGTTGTTAATAAAGTTACTTTGCTTCCCTGAAACTTTTGAACTTTAATTGCCATCCTACAACTTTGATTCTGCTCAATATTTAATCTATTGTGTGCCTGCGATTAGGTAAACGCTTAGTTGCCTAATCGGTGTTTAATCTTCGCTTAGTTGATTAAACTGTATGGTGCTTAACTGATTAAATTTGTACATTGCATTCGCTTAGTCTGTGATTTTGAAGACCGAATTAACCTTCGCTTAGTTGGTTTATTCGTGTCGGATTTGGATTAGAGTAGTCTGTACTTGTCGATAATCTGTGATTAGAAGCATAGTAATTGAGTTAATGACCAACCGTTTTCGTTCTGTATTTGATTCTGTTTTTACATTTCTATTTCTGTGTCTGTTTACATCTGTGTTTACATTTCTGCTTGCATCCGTGTTTTAATTAATTCATTCGCATTCACCACAAACCTTTCACAAAACCCCCCCACTTCGTGTGAGAGACCTAACTCTCGAACCACATTTGGTCCTTGAGAGACGACCTAGGAGTCACTTCCTAGTACTATATTGCATTCCTTATATGCAATCAAATTTGTATGGGCTGCGACAGCCCATCAATGGTCCTTAGTTATGGTCAAGCACTTTCAAGAGAGTGAAAATCATCCTTGAAGATGGTGTCAACTCTACCTTATGGAGCACCATTAAAACCATCATGAAGCATGGATTGAAGAGTAGTACAGGAATCGACCATGTAGTGTAGGTTTGTATCAAGGCGTAAATACCATAGGATTCCTTAAAGTTAGACATCCAAACCAAGTGGAAAGTGTGTGCCATGTGTCATGCTTCCATTGGAGAGTATTTACTTTTTAAAAGATAGCCACATGACGTCTTAGGAGTGGAGAGTTTTTGCTTTAGTAGTGGTCACATGGCACTCTAGGAATGGAGAGGATTGTGTTTTGTGAGTGGCCACATGCCCTCCCATCATTGGAGAGGATTTGTGGACATTTGTCCACTCCTTAGAAGTTCCTCATTTTTTGCCAATGAGAGAAAACATGGGAGATCATGCTTTTAGGGTTAGAAGGAGACACGCTTAGCCTATAAATAGAGGTGTCTCCACCCTTGTATTTCATATTGGAAAATAGTAATGTTATGCTGCCAAATTGTAGCCTCATTCTTTCTTGATCAAGACTAAAACAACCCTAAAGGCCCTTCTAGTCACCTACCTCATGGAGTTGGCCTAACCTCTCCTTAAACCTTAAAACTACACACCATCTCCATCCTATAACTAAAGGTCGTGAGCCTAGCAGCACACCACCATCATTTGCACATCATATCGCCCCTTTTCCATCCATTTTCACAACCATATCCATCATAGGGACCATCTCCTTGCTTCCTCCTAAGCTTTGGCCCTACCTAGCTCAAGGAGGTTGCGATCAGGAGCTTGCATGAAGAGAAGAAAAATAACTTTTGCCATCAAGATTATTACTATACACTTTCTGCTATCTTTCTTTAATCGCTTTATAATTATCTTTGAAAAGATCATTTACAAGTTTTCAAAAGTTCATTCTATTGTTTTTATATTCCTTCTACGAGAGTAGTCTTCTCTTTTGTAAGTTTTCAAAAACACTTTGTTGTTTTAGATTCAAAAGTGAATTGAAACACTTATAAAGTTTAATTTAGTGGAGTTAAATGTTCTAGACAGTTGGTTTAGTGTTGATACCATGAGTGCTGAAACTAATCTAACCAGTGTGGTTAGTTTGTAAACTAGAAGTGGTTAAATTCCTTTTTAGTGGAACCCCTTAAAAAATTTTAAGAGAGAATTAGACTTAGCACAGTTTGGAGCAATAGATTCGTTGGATAAAATTTGTCAATAAACAACTATGACAACATTATCAATAGATAATTGATCGACAATTTCCCACTCATTTATATAAAAAAAATCGTCACTAAATTAAATATCAAATTCAATGTTAATATCCTTCGATAATTGCATATTATCGCCATATCTTGATCCTTCTATAACATTCTATCCATAAATTCATGTATTTCTAATATTTATAAAAAATATAATTACGTAACAATTAACTAATATCAATTAGAGTTGTTTAGGCAAGTACTACTCTAAACTAGTAGCTAATATCACATTGCTAATTACAATTTCAGAAACCATTGTTAAAACCTAAATTTTGAAATTTTTTAGAACTCTTTTTCCTTTCTCGTCATGTTAAATTTAAGGAGTGATATTAATAGCTCAAACTTGCCATAACATCATATTTTTGAACCATGTTTAGAGAATTGATGTAAGGCTTTGTAAAATATAAACAAAAAATGTTCACACGTGGCAGCATAGGATAGGTTGGACCATATTAATAAAGTAAAAACACCTAAAATTCTAAGTTCACAACCAATTTCTCTTTCTAAAGAAAGTTTTCCCCTTTTCCTCTCAAACACTTTCTCTCTCTAAAAGCAAAACCCTCTTCTCTATGCTCTACCTTCTCTCTAGCAATACTCAAGATTAATCTGTTGACTTGTTGATTTGAAGCTACCTAGGCGATCAAGGCTTCAAGAGCAACGTTCCTACCGATTGAATTTCCGTTTCCTCTAACCGGTAAGAAAACCCCTTTCTCGTTTGCCCTAGGGTTGTAAGCATGCGATTTAACTTGTTGCATACAATTCATTTCGTCTTCTTCCATAATCTAGCTTCCATTTAGTTCTAAAATTCATTTTCAACCATCAATTGATGATTTATAGGTGATTCTAACATTTTGGGAATGCAAGCAAGTGGTCTTGGGTTCTTTCTTGAGCTTGGCTGCCCACACTAGAGGTAAGGGGAGCTAGTTTTATTTCTTATTTCATTGTGTAATGTGAATGAATGGCAAACTTTGTAGTGGTATGTTGTGGAAGCATGAATTTGATTCTAGTTAACTTGAAATGCATGTATGGAAGTGTGTATTATGTGAATTTGGTGGTTCATGACTATAAACTGTTATGCGATGATTTAGAATGCTAAAATGGTGTGTGTTGGAACTGTTTTGCATGAAAATTTTTTTGTGGTACTGTTAGATAGGAAATCAAGTGTCTTTAGGGTCAATTTTAGGTCATTTTAGAGGAAGTGAGTTAGTGATTTTGAGCAAGTGAGGTCTGCAGCGTTTTTGGGCTGTTGGGCAGTTTTGTCCACTATATTATGACTTGTTTGAGTCACTAAATTGGTCAAAATAGGTGCAAAGACGTAAGATTGGATTTTGGGTCTCTAAGTTGGAAAGATTGGTGTTTTAGAGTTAGAATGGAGTGTAAATTGCTTTAGAAAGTTGAGGGAGATGTTTAAAATCATTAAGCTAACTTTGATTGTGACTAAAACAAGAATTAAAGGTGTTAGAAGTTGGTAAAAGTCGTTAGAAATGGTCATAGAGGGTGTTGCCTAGATTCTACATAATTCTGCAGAATTCTGCATAATTTGACCGTTTGGTATTGTGGGTCTCGGTCAGAGAAGGATTGGTCCTTCTCATGACCGTTCGGTCTTGTGGGTCTCGGTCAGAGAAGAATTGGTTCTTCTCATGGCCATTCGGTCCTGTGTGTCCTCAGTCAGAGAGGAATTAGTTCTTCATGACTTTGGCTAAGTTATAGTCGTTCAGTCTTAGATGCTCTCGGCCTTGTATTGCTTTTGGCCATGTATGGTTCTCGGTCTTAGATGCTCTCGGCATTGTATTGCTTTCGGCCATGTATGGTTCCCGGTCTTAGATGCTCTAGGCCTTGTATTGCTCTTGGCCATGTATGGTTCTCGGTCTTAGATGCTATCGGCCTTGTACTGCTCTCGGCCATGTATGGTTCTCGGTCTTAGATGCTCTCGGCCTTGTATTGCTCTCGGCCATGTATGGTTATCAGTCTTAGATGCTCTCGATCTTGTATTGCTCTCGGCCATGTATGGTTCTCGGTCTTAGATGCTCTCGACCTTGTATTGCTCTAGGCCATGATGTATGGTTCTCGGTCTTAGATGCTCTCAGCCTCGTATTGCTCTCGGGCATGTATTGTTCTCGGTCTAGTATTGTCCTCAGTCCAGTACTGCTCTTGGTCTTGTGTGCTCTCGGTCAGAATAGGTGGTTGGTTCCTCTTGAGCCTTGACAGTTCATGACTGTTCGGTCTACCAAAGAGTGCTCGGTCTGACACTCAGTCCATTCCCAGTGGTCGGCCAATATACTAAGTGCTCGGCTCATGCTCAAAACGTTCGGTTCAAGTTGTCTAGTTAATTGCTTTTGGTAAGTTAAGGGTGCATTGATTTTTATGGCAAAGAAAGAATGGTTGATGTTGTATTGATGTGTATATGACTTAATATGATATTGGAGGTACATTATTGATTCAAGTGGTATATCATGTGATTTAAAGTGGTCAGATTGGTTGTGAAATTACGATTGCTCGGTGAGATCAGTTAGTGTATTGAATAAATGTGAGAGGCTTCTATATGGGGGGTTATCCCTAACACTCCAACGGTCTTTCATTCTCACTTACAGAGGATTGACGCGTGTGGTGGGAGTAGTGAGAGGTCTTAGGGTAGGCGCTATCACTGGAGGTCTATTTCGCGACGGACTAACCTTGTGTGTAATCGGGTGAAACCCCTCGACAATGGCTTTGCAAAGCAGTAGAGGCCACCACAAGTGCAAAACCCGCCCCAGCTCTATATACATTCTATGTCCGGACATGTCTAGAAGTCTTAACATGATAGGATGCTTGCTTTGATGAGTTTTATGAAATAAATGTTTATGTTTATGTGTGTATGGACGTTCTTGGAAATGCTAGATTGAATTGAAATGAATTGTATGTTTGTTTGAGACCTAGCTCAACCTTGCATTGTATGGTTGTATGTGTTTGCCTCCCTGCTTGCAATGATCATCCAATCCTTGGGATGTGAGCAGTAGGTGATGACGTACCATTGGAGCAAGCGTGGGAGACTGAGGAAGACCCAACCCCTAATGGTTAGGACTTCTATTAGCTCCTAATTTAAAGGACCTTTATTTTGGAAGACTCTTAGTATTTATTTATTATGTTCGGTACTTTTGGAAAACTTTTTAGGTCTCTTTAATAGTCTTGTATTTTGGAGAACTTTGGAAACTTGTACTCAAGACTTATTTCGTTTTAATTTCCTCTATATTTTTGGATGACTGTATAAATATTTAAATACTGTTATCTCTATCTCTCACCTACTTTCACATATTATAATAGTCGAATCCTATTATATTATATGTGTATATGATATTTTGGGATGTCACATTTATGGTATCAGAGTAGTTTTTATCCTTCGAGACCTGTAAGTTATGTGAATCCCTTACTTGTGCTTGTGTGTCTTAAATGTACGGAAGAATTCTAAATTGTTGAGTAAGACTAACTGTTTTACTCTCTGATCATAAACATAATATGGCGCCTAGACCTCCTCCTCCTCCACCTCCACAACCCCATCAGACTAAAATGATGCGGATGCTGGAGTCAATAATGAATTCTATGCAACAGCAAAATGAGTCACTAGTCCAACAAAATACCTGATGAAGGTTGAAAAATAGTTATTTTCATATGTCATTTTGGACCTAATTACGCCCTTTACTACTTGGAATGAGCTTAGAATCAGGCAAAACTCAATAAATGAGTTTGTAGGGAGTCGAAAGTTGTTTTTAACGATATTATGCTTGTTTTGCATTGTTTTGTAGCTATTTTGAGAAAATGAAGAATGGAGCTGAAGATAAAGGTCGTAGACTCAAGAAAAGAGAAGAAAATTGAAGATTTGAAGAGTCGACGCACCGCCTGGCGGCAACTTACACCGCTGGGCGGTCCAGGGCGAGGAGTAGACATTAGTGTTGGCGTTGGGCGGTTCTAAGGGAAACCGTCGGGCGGTGACGATTGCCGCCAGGCGGTTTGGAGGATTATGGGAAACTGCTGGACGGTTTGGAGGATTAGGGGAAACCGCCGGGCGACACACTTAAACCGTCGGGCAGTGGTCCGTTGGGTGTGGGCCTGTTTTCTCCTATGCTCCTCACTTATAAATACCCCTATTGCGAGTTCAGAATTATTCTTTTGACAGAGGAGAACGACCAAACCTAATTTTGCTCTCTAGAGAGGGGGCGGACTATTAGTTATGACCCCGATACCATGAACGACTTTTTGGGAACAAAGTGGCCAGGGGAGCAGTGCCAGTATGCAGCACATGCTGGTTTGTTTGGTGATGTAGCTGAAATTGAGGAGGTTGTGTGTCTTCCTGGTAGACACTTTCAGACTAATGCTAGCGGTGCACCGGTGAACATTCGGCGGTTGGATATGATACCTTTAGCCCGATACTGGATGGCATTCAACATGCCAACATCCAACCATGCTCCCACATCTCAGATATCACGATGCACAGGGTTCGTCTCATCTTATGCTTGAAGAGACAGATGGAGGTAAATGTCGGCCAAATCATTGCCGACGAGATTAGGAGCTGTGCTATGACTGTTAGTAGCAGGATGCCATTGGGGCATCCATCTTTGATCACTTTTCTGTGCCAGCAGGCTGGGGTGAACATTGCAGTTCCCCCATATGAGAGACTTAGGAATGCCATTGATGCAGCTTATTTCCACCAGTTTTGTGCTGAGGCCGGAGCAGCAGTAGCAACAGATGCAGCAGGGGCAGCACCTAGAAGGCGTCGTAGGAGAGCTGCAGCTCAGCAGGAGCAGGTGCCTGATGAGGTACCAGTTCAGCACGTAGAGCCCTTCCAGATAAGGGACATGTACATGTCCATGATGGAGGTCCGGATGGAGGCCCTTCACAGAGGGCAGGTTGCGACGACTGAGATGATCATTGGATAATATGACCAGCCACCAGAGCACAGGTGGACCATGGATGAGTTTCATACAGTTGTGGCATGGCCTGAGCAGCAGGCGCATAGTAGTGGTTTTGGAGCAGCTGAAGCTCCGAACACTAAGGAGGAGAACTTTGAGGACGAGGATGATGAGAGTCAGGAGGACTCCGATGACAGCATGGGCTAATAGCAAACATCTACTGAGGGATGTCCATAGACAGGATTTAGTTTTTCTTTCTTTTACTTTTAATTTTTTTTTATTTTATTTTAGTTTTTTTTTTAAATTCCTAGAATAGGTTGAATTTTAATTTTTGTGTGTACTCTTGGCTTTAATACTTGTTCTGAAAATGTTTGACTGACTGATGTGCATGATGGATCTAGTTGATGATTATTTGATGTGGATGAGAATTGAGTTGCAATGCATGTTGATATTCTGTGAAATAGATGTGTGATGAATTATGATTGTGGTTTTGATGCTAAGCAGGATGCATGATTGAATTTTGTGTGAGAAAGCATGTGTGTGAGATTTTGAGCTCCAAAGTTTTTTTTATTGTTGTATGCATTGTTCACAGGAAAACATGAATGATATTGCCTTAATCTTGATGATTGATTGAATTGCATGTGGATGTCATATGATCAGGGCCATTTTTGAGAACCCTTTTCTAGCCAAATTTTCACCCAAGATGCTTGAAATATTATACCCTTTTTGAACCTTAGCCTTAAACAGGATGTGAACCCTTGTCTTTAAATTCTTTACCTTGAGTTGGGATNAGCTTAAATGTATGCGATGAAAAGGTTCAAGTTTGGAGTTGTATGCGGGAAAATTGAGAAGAGCAAATGAAAAGCATTGAGCTCGAATGTTGTGAAGTGAAAAATTCATGAGAAAAAGAAAAGCATGAAGAGAAGCTCAATGAAAAAGAAAAAGGGGAAAAAGTTGGGAATAAGTGAGATTGGTGAGGAAGAGAGTTGTGCTTAAATTGTTGAATATTTTGAAAGCTCTCTTAACTCAAGGACTTTGTATTCCGGAAAAACCATTTTTTCTTATTAGCTCAACCTCATTACAAGCCTTGAAAAAGTCCTTTTGATGGCATTTGCATGTAAAGATGTTGATTGTTTGAGATGAATGACAATTTTGTTTTATGTGACTTGTGAACAATAAAGAGTGGACAACTTAAGTACTAAGTCTTTCCTAGCCAGAGTATATTCAAACTAGCTTTAAGTGTTTCTCAAGAGAAATTTTTAATTAAAGCATGAACAAAGAGTTTTTCTGAAGAATAAGTAAATGCTACAAAATAACTCAAACTAAATTAAATGTATATGCGTTAGAAAAAAAACAAATGAAAAATAAAATATAAAACTGAGAATCAAAATATTCAAAATACTAACCGTAGTTCCCCAACAACGGCGCCAAATTTGATAAGTTGTCGTTGAAGCTATCAAATTAATACTACTTTTGAAGGCAACTTCAGTATTGCCTAGTAGTATTCAAGAAAGTAAATAGGGCTAAAGTAACCCTAAGTCGTCTCCCAACGAACACGAAATTGCTTTCGAATATCTGACTCTTATGAATGTTATGCAATGCTTATGAATAAAAGTGAGGATGTTTAAAGAATATTATAAAACAAAGAAGAAACTTAAAAATAATTATGAAGAAACAAGCTAATTCCACTGCTTTTCCAAAATAGATTCATCATCGGTTATTCACAGATCATTGTTCAATTGATTATTGTTTAAGTTTTAAATTAATTAAGTACATTCTTAATTAATTTGAGGGCGATCATGCAGTTAACCAAAGTACATTCTCAATCAAATGCAACACCTTTCTAGATTATTCACAATAAATTCAACCAAAGTACATTCTCAATAAATTTTATTGTGTTTAATCATGTCTATTCTTAAATCTCCTGACCAAATTAAAAGCTAACCAATCAAAGTAAATTCTCAATTGGTTATAGTTGAAATTATTACTACCAACCAAAGTACATTCTCAATTGATAGTAAAAACCATTTAATCATATGAAAGTTCCTAAATTCAATCAAAGTAGATTCTCAATTATACCTAGAAACCCTAAAACTCATATAATTAATATGCATGTAGATTCAAACACATCGTGATGCAGAAATCTTTGCTTTTAATATGATCGAGAGATGAAATACATAGAGAGAGAGAGAGCAACTTAAATCAATAATAAAAATAAACAATTGCATTAATTCACTTAACCTCAGAATCCATGATGAAATTACAGCAGAATAGCCCTAGGAGCTTAGTTCTCCATGAATGGAGTGAAACACATAATGAAATAAACGAGAGGAGTGGTGGATGAATGAAGCTCCCCTGGGTCTCTTTATATAGGCTTGCTTAGGCTTGGACTCTGAATATTCAGTTGATAGAATCTTTTATCTTATATCTTCCAAATAACTAAAAGATTTAGATAATTAACATTATTTGGAAGATATTTTCTGTTGATATTTCCCAATTAAATTAATTCAACAACTGAATTTTATCTTTTAGCTTTTATGAACTTTCCAAAATTGCATAACAACCCCTAAAATTTCCTCTATCTACACTTAAGCCCCTTTTTAATTTCTGAAATTGCACATTGCCCCCCTGTTGACCAGCTTTGACCAGACTGAAGCAGTGTTGACCAGCTTTGACTCATATGGACGCAGCCAATGAGAATCAGACACGTGTCAGCCCCTTTTCTACCCCAAAATTAGGGTTTGCCAGATTGGGGAAAAACCTTACTCCTTCCCCTACGTTGTGCCGTCATGGAAGGAGTGAAGAACTCGCATGGTTTCTTCAAGGCGCGATTGCTTTTGTGATTACTGGGTTTATTGCAGGTCTAGTTTTGATGCGGGTTCTGATGCGGTGATGGAGGAGTCGCGACGACCATGGTGCGAATTGGGTTTCTGACAGTTGCGGCCTTGACGGACGATGATGGTTGCGCGATGGTGGAGAAGTGATGCCTCTCGCAGATTATGGAGGTGCTGCCATGGTTGCATGACGTCTTGTTGGTGGCTTTGCTGGAGAAGATGAAGGTGGTTGTGCGATGTCTGTGAAGATGCAATTGTTGAGCGTTTGCGAAGACAGAAGGTGCTGCTTACGGCACGACGCGAGGGGATAGCTGATGAGTGGTTATTTCTTGAACTATACTTAGTTTATTGCACTTAAATAAACCAGGGAATTGTGTTAAATTGTCTGTTATTTCCCCGTTTTCCGAATTCTGCTTAATTTGGTCGGAAATTCGTAATTATGCTAATTTGGATTTTCTGAGCTGATTAAGTGTATTTTGGTTGCAGGGAAATTTTGGGAAACATCATTTGGAGCATTAGGGATGGTGGCATGATCATTCAAGAATCAACATTTAGCCATTTCCATTTTTATAAAGTTGTAATTTCGTTTTTTTTAGAAACCTTAATTAGATTAAGTGCATTTGGGCCCTTTTGTGGCAAATTTTGTAGAAGCCCAATGTGTGGGACACTTGGCACCAAAACCCTAGGTTTTTAGGAGGTGGACCCCACCTATTTTGAGAAGGGGACGGTATTTCCTAGGGCAATTGCCGAGACCACTCACAACTCACTCATTCTACACTTTTGCTTTGGCTTTGCATGTATGAACTCTCTCTTTGGAACTTTAGTGTGCCATTTTCGTTTTTGAGCTTTAATGGACCAAGATCACATTTTTCTTCTTCTATTGTTTGCAACAATGTTTGTTCTTGCTTGATGGAATGAGGCTCTACCATTTCTCTCTTTAGATTTTCGTTTGAAGGTTTAATGCTTGAGTTTGAAGCTTCTTCTTTGCTTTTTCATGGTGCTTTCTTTGGTGGAAGGGAGACTCATTGTCCATTTCGGTTTTATCATCATTTTACTGCAGTAATCTCGTTTTTAGTTTGAGTTTCTTGGATTGGAGGATGAAAATGGAGTTGTCAAGTTTGGTAGTGAAAAAGGCTTAAGTTGGTGCATGGGTATTGTATTCTTGAGCCATTTTCTTCTAGCATTTTGTTTTTGATGTTGGGAAACAAATTTTGAGCTGGACTTTGTGATTGATGATGGTGGCTGGATGGTAATGCAAGGGAAGCTAGAGGTTTGGTTTTGTTTTGGTCAAAAAGTTGAAGAAAAGTGAGTGGTGAAGTTGGATTTATGAAGGTAGAACTTGGTTTTGTTATGCTTGTGTTAATTTGCATTTGAAACTTGGGTTTCTTAGTGTGTGTTCTCGGTATGGAGAAGGAAAGAAACAATTTAAATGTTTGCTTGTTGAAGAAAAACCGAAAAGAGTTGTGCAAGGAGAGAGAATGCCTCATTTAATTCTTTACCTCATTTGGCCATGCACATGAAGGGGACATTTTCCATAGGAAGGAATATTTCCATTTTGGTTTTGTCTTGCTATCACTTGAAATTGCCGTGAGTGGCTTTGGAGATGGGAGGTTATTGTGATTGTTTTCCCTTGCTTTGACTTTGCACATGTGGCATCTTGAAAGAAGAGATTAAAGCACCCCTTTGACTTGTGGACTTTTTAGAAGCATTCTTTGCACCCAACAATTTCATTGTTCACGTTAATTAAAGCACCCCTTTGACTTGTGGAATTTTGCTGCATGGTAGGAGAGAGAGGACGGTTTATTATTGTTGGGAAGGCACATGATTGTTGTCTTCAAGAATGGTGCACATGAGACAAAGAGTCAACACATCTTGCATGGTTCATTTAAGGAAGAATATCAAAAATTGAAGTTGGGCCTTGGTGGACTAGGAGCTCACGGCCCAAGGGGGTTTCTCAATTGGTAGATGAATATTGGTCACATAATTGATAGATGAAAAAGCATGTTTAATTATCTATTTGTTTTGCATTAATTTGCATAGTAGGATTAGTTGCATTTGATTCCTCTAATTTAGTGTTGCATTTTAATAGTTTTAATTGTGTTTAGATAATTGTTTGTTGAAATGTTGGATTTAGCACTTTATTTTACCTTGATGTTTTCTAACTTACACAGTTGAGTTTAATGTCCATTCATTTTAATTTAGTTATTCGTATTCACAAAAACACTTTTCAAACCCCCCCCCTTTCGTGTTAGACTTAACTCTGAACCGTAGTTGGTCCTTGAGAGACGACCTAGGGGTCATTCCCTAGCATTATACTGCATTTCTAAATTGCAATCAAATTTGTATGGGCCGCGACACCCATCAATAGCACTCGAGGAAGATGATCGTGGCCGGCGTGGTTGCGGAAAGAATGATGCGTGGAGATGGTGGCGGCATGGTGACAGCGAGGATGGTGGCGGCGAGATCGTGGTGGCCGGTTCTGCAGCAGTGATTTGGTGATGCGATCTTGGATCTCGCGGTGGAGATTGATGGTGGCCATGGAAGTAGGCGGATCTGTTTGTGATTTGTTGGGTTGTGCAAGTGGTGGTCCGGCGGTGAAGATCGGCGGTGGCGCTTGCGATTGCTGCGTGGTGGCCAGTGATGGAGATAGCACTGTTGCGGCGGCTAGAGTTTGGCAAGGGAATTAGGGTTTCTGTTGAAGATGGTGATGACGTGGCATGAGGGAGTTAGGTGGCATGTTCTGAGTGGTTGGATCTATTAGTGGTGGATTGCCACATGGCAAAATCTGATGAAGTTTGACTTAGGAATGGTAGGAGGGTGTGTGTATAGTGAATTGGGGGTGGTAGGCGAAAAGGGTTTTTGTTGGGCTTTAGTATTGGCTTGGTTTAGAACTAAGGGGTGCATGTAGGGAAATTTGGAGGTGCAAGAGTAAAGATTGACTATTTGGCCCATCTGGACATTATTTTTCAAATAAAATCTGATTTTGGGCTTTAAATTGCAATTTGGACCAATAAAACTCTAACTTCAGCTGCACAAATAAATATTAGAACATCCAAGAATAATTTATGCAATTAAAATCATTTTTTAAGCCTCTTTAATTCCAAAACCCAACAATTCAACTTCACACAGATTCACTTTAAATCAACCATTTAAGCACAAATATCTCATCAAAAATTTGAATTTTAAAGCATAAATGTGGGCATAAATATGCACTCATCACACCCCTTCTGCTGACGAGGCCATCCAGCGCTTAACACAGCTACTAGAGCAACGTGACCAGGAAAACCGTGCATTGAAAGAACAATGCACTGACTTGAGAGACGAGTTTTCAAGCTTCAAGTCCCTGGTCATGAGAGCGCTGCCTCAAACTTCAGACACTCCTTCCACTGTCCCTCCGACCCACCCACGACCCTCCCTGTCACCCACCGTCCCTCATCATCCTAGATCAGTCCAGTCCACACCAGTCCAGCCCACACTAGTACAACCATCTACAGATGAGCAGGATGATGAAGATACGTCTGAAGACTTTGTAAAATTTTAGTTTCATTTTGTTATTGATCATAGTGATGTTAGTACATTTAGATGTTAGTACATTAGGATATTGGGAAATTTATTTTTGCTTAGAATTGGATGATATTGCTATTATGATATTGTTAGAACATAATGGATGTCAGTACATCGTGATGATAACGTTAGTACTTTATGATTTTTCATCAATGAACGAAATATTTTGGGATGGACAATATATATGCAGGTTTGTTTGTGGATTGAAACTGTTATGCAGGTCTGTGTATGTTGTGACATTACACTGTAGGTATGTGTGGTTGGACAAGAAAAACAAATACAGCATATTTTTCCCTACATCATACCGAAGGCTTTACCGAGGGCCAGAAGCCTTCGGTAATTACCGAGGGCCAGAAGCCCTGGGTAATTACCGAAGGCTTTTGGCCCTCGGTAATTACCGAAGGTCAGAAGCCCTCGGTAAAAGTAGCGACAACATATTTACCGAAGGCTTTTTGACCGTCGTCGGGCCCTCGGTAATGGGTATTTAGCGACGGCTTATGGTGTTCTCCGAGGGATTGTGACCAACAGCTATGCAATCCTATATACCACGGAGACTTAAAAACAAAAAGATTAAGCAAGAAATTAAAGAAAGCAATAAAGATGCAAGAATGTAAATGCTAGATGGCCCTAAGTGAAAGTGCAAGTGACACTTGGAGCCCCTTGACACACTTCCACACTAAGAAAACAAATTTGCACTACTACAATGTTCAAATGTGATCTTGGAATTGCTTCAAGAACATTTTTCCAAGTCACTTAGTTCAAAAACAAAAATGGAAATTAAACTACAAAGGTTCCGTGATATTAAGGTTCAAACAAGCTCAAAATGATGCCTAAAACTAGTGTAAGCTTCAAGCTTCAGCTGTTGTAGTGTGCTACTCAAAATCAAGGTGTGAGTTGATTTTTATGCTGAATAAAATGCTGCTGGACAGAGGCAAAATCAGCTACAGGACCGCCGTGAGCTTTTGAATTGCTGTAAGCCTTGCTTCTTGCTTCACTTTCAATCCCCTATCCACTTCCTAGAAGGCTACCATGATAGGAGAGGATTTCTGCTGCTGGATGACTCAATAAGACTGCACATCAGCTCCAAATAATTCATCAAAACATCACAAACAGATTTAAAAGGAATCTGCACCAGAATTCTGTCATCAAAGTGGTTGGAACAACAGTTAGAAGTCAAAGAAGTTGATGAATTCAATTGGAACAACACTCAATAACAACAAGCACACTAAATGAACCTAGGAATAGCAGTAGAGTGGATTAAGAAAGCAAGAAAAACGCAAACACAGTTTAGAATTCAATCCAATTGCAAACTGTTTGATAAAATGTCCCAAAGAGTTTCAGATTTTGTGTTTTTAACTTTGGGGACTTGTAAACTGGATTGATTGGTTCTCTAAGCTTTTTAACACTTGATATTTGTTCTTTTATTCATTTATTTTCATTCTAAATCATAGAACCAGCTTTTTCCAATCCAAGAGAGATAACACTTGCACCAAAATTGTCAAACAGTGGCTGAAACTGAAACTGCACTAAAAAAATGATTGAATTTGGTGGTTTTGAAGCCAATTTCAAATAGAACTATTTGAAACTCAATTTTGACAGTCCAAGCAACTTTGGTTGATGAATTTGAGTATGTTCAAGCTTTAAAATGAAGTATAATCTGTTGGCAATTCAAAATCATCATTCCACTTCCATTTTTACCCAAAAATTGATGGTTTCAAATGCAAATTTGCATATAAGTCATGTTTTGACCAAATGAATAGTACTAGCAACTTTGAACCATCAACTGAAACTTGCTCAAGCTATAAAACAACAAAGAAGTGGCGGATTTTCAAAATTCATTACTGTTGTACCATTTATGCAGTAAAATGCTTCATCAAGCCATCCAAATTCAATTTTAGAAAGATTCAAAGGCTGGACAACAATGAATTAACTCAAGAAAGTGTAAACATACAAAACTAAGCAAGAATTAAGAAGCTTAGCATGACTAAACTCCATAAGAATCCTGTGCATACAATATTGGGACTTATACCCTTAAGATCTGCGATTGACCATCCTATAGCACCCTTATTTGCTTTTAGAATTTCCACCAATTTCTCTTCTTCTTTCGGAGATTATAAGGTGCTAATAATAATTGGCTTTCCTCCATTATCTTCCAAAAATACATATTTCAGATGTGGTGGTAATTCTTTCAATTCAAGCTTGCTTTCTTTTTCTTTTTCTTTGGGATCAATTTTTTCAAAACCGGCCTCCTCTACTTCCTTTGTTGTCTCCAAATCCTGGACACATTCTTCAACCATTTTATCTTCCTCTTCATGTAAATCTTCATGTTCATTAATAAGAGTTTTTCCACAATGTCTATTTGAAAGCATGACTTATCTTGCAACATACAAAGTTCTCTTATTTGAAACCAGTACGGATGCATTTCATATTCTCTTATCTTGTAGCATACAGAGTTCTTCCACAATGTCTATTTGAAAGCATGACTTACAGTCTTTAGGATATGACATTGCTTGGAAGACATCAAAATTTACCTCTTCATCCTGTACTTTGACCTTTAGCTTCCCATTCTCCACATCAATCCAAATCCTGGCTGTCTTCATAAAGGGTCTTCCAAGAATCAAAGGTGCATCTCCATTCTCCTCCATTTCCATAACAAAAAAATCAACTGGAAATAAAAATTTATCCACCTTCACTATCACATCTTCAGCTACTCCATATGGATATTTAAGAGATCTGTCTGTTAATTGAAGAGTCATCCTTGTTGGTTTAAGCTCCAATCCTTTAATCTTTTTTAACATGGAAAGCGGCATTAGATTAACTAGCTCCCAGATCAATCAAAGCTTTTCCCACTTCTAACTCTCCAATGGTGCATGGAATGGTGAAACTTCCTGGATCTTATAATTTGGGAGGTAATTTCCTTTGTATGACTGCACTACAATTCCCTTGCACTTCAATGGTTTCCTTCTCAACATACTTCCTCTTTTTCATTAGAAGTTCCTTTAAAAATTTGGCATATGACGGCATTTGCTGAAGTGCTTCAGAAAACGGTATAGTTATTTCCAACTTCCTGAAAATCTCCATAAATCGTTTAAACTTCTTTTCTTTTTCTTTTCTTGAGTATGTCTTTGGATACGGCAATGGTTTAACATACTCCCTTTCTTTCAATTTTTCAACCTCTCCTTCTTGACTAACACCCTCATTTCTTTTCATCACATTTTTTTCTCTCTCCTCCTCCTCTTCTCGCTCATTTTTTTTTCTCGACACTCTCTTTTTCTACCTCTCTGTTTTCAATTCTTCTCTCCTCTAATACTCTCCCACTTCTTGTGATCATGTCACATGCTTCTCTCCTCTCCACTCAATCATACAATACACTGCTTGCCATGAGTTTCTGAAAAATTTCTTCAGACTTTGTGCTCCTTTGTATTGGCATGAACTGAGGTTGTTCTAAAATTTTTGGGGCTGCTATCATCTCTTGTGGTAAAACAGACAATTTCTGAATAATTGTCTTCAACTGCTGGGCAATTATCATAGTCTGCTCAATCATAGAATTATTTTCTTGAACATGAGCAACACTTTCAATTTGTGTTTCTTCATTGTCTGTCATACTTTCAATTAATTCATAAGCCTCATCCTCAATCTTTTCTTTCATATCCCTTCCAGCTGCGGCATTTAACATCATTTTTTAGTGCATGTTTGCCCCTCCAAGGAATGTAAGAACTATGGTTGTCTTATCAAACCAATGGATTGGGGTCTTCTTCAATAGGCTCTTAAACCTATGCCATGCTTGCCCGAGGGTCTCTTTCATGCCTTGTCTGAATGATGAAATTTCCAGCCTTCCCTGTGTAACTTTGGATTGCGGAAAATATTTCTTGACAAATTTTTCAACCACAGTCACCCAGGTAGTGAATGTTCCTACAGGAAAAGAATTAAGCCAAGTCTTAGCGTTGCCTCCTAGTGAGAATGGAAACAAGCTAAGCTTTACTCTTTCATCCGAAACACCTGCCATCTTTACTATGTTTCAGATTTCACCAAACGTTGTCAAATGATCATATGGGTTTTCATTTGACAAGCCGTGAAACTGGTTGCTTTGTACCAGGTGTATAAGAGCTGGATTCATCACCATGTTAGTATTTTGGTCCACCAGCATGGCTATGCTATTGAAGTGGAAAGGACCAACAGCATTAGACTGATCTGCAAGAGTGCGTCTTGCTCTGCCATCTCCTCTAGTCTTTGGATTGGTGAAGGTGAAAGTAATCTGTTAGGGGAAGGAAACAATTCCCTAGAAGAACGTCTAACTCTCCTTCTCCCCCTTGTCTCGCTCAAGCCTTCAAGAAGAGGTTGTGTACTTTTCTTGCTCCTAGTGTGTCTAGTCTCCTGCTACATGCACAAAAAACACAAACCCTAGTAGCACTTTTATAAAAAATAAAATAAAATAAAATAAAAGATATACAAAATATTTACAATCAAGTCAAAATTAATCAGTTTACACTACTTGAAAAGTTAAACCACGAGTCCCCGGTAACGGCGCCAAAAACTTGTGAAGCCCCTGACAAGTGTACCAGATCGTTATCAAGTAATATAATTGGTAAACCCAATATCATTCTTCCCAAAGGACTCAAAGGCCTAATCTTTCGTGTAACCCAACCGCTTAAGACTTGAGAAAAGAATTAAGTTTTGGTTTTTAAATGCAAAAACAGAATTAAATAGGCAAATGCAAATTATTCAATTAGCAAGGAAAAACTATGAATGAATGGTGTTGTTGGGGTTTACAATTTCATCTTATCCACTCTCACATATCTACTTTTCTTATTTACTTCACTTGTTTATCCAATGCAAACTTTCTTAGTCTACCCTTAGTCCAATCCCTTGGTGAAAAGAGCCTATTATTAATTACTGGCGTGCTATCCCTAGCCTCCCCTAGTAACTAATAATGCATAGCGAACGGAAGCAAAATACAATTGAACGTCCTACCCCTATCCCTAGGCGGTATTAGCATAATCAAGGAATTTCCCACCAGTTCATGACATTACCGTATGTCTCCGTATCAATAAAAACAAACAACTTTTACTGAATGAGTTAAATGAGAGTTTCAAAAGATTACATTATTCCCAACAACAAAAGGGTTTAGTTCATCATTGTCATGGTGAAACTAGATGAATATAATGAAAGAATGGAAAAGCAAACCCTAGATTTGTTAAAAAGGAGCCTAAGCATCCAAGAAATCTTCTCCAAGGAGTGTAAAGTAGCTTTGGACGTCTTCCTCTGCCAAAGAATATGTTTTCAAGTCGCACTGGGGCTATATATAGGCCAAAAAGATAACAGAATCTATCAAAATCCAAGCCCATAAAAACATATCACCGCTAAGCAGCTAAATGCACCGCTCAGCGGTTTGCCTCCAAGCCATGTCACCACTCAACGGCCAATTTCACCGCTGAGCGGTTTGCCCTTAATTGCTCTGGACGCTCAGAGTGACCGCCTGGGCGCCAGGCAGAGACTCCCCCTCGCTTTGGGCGCTCAACGCTGAAGCTTAGCATGCATTGAGCGGTCTGTAGACTCTTCTTTTCTTGCTTTTTCTTCATCTTTTCTTGAGTCTATAACCTTCCTACTTCACTTCCATCCTTCATATTCATCAAAATCCTACAAAACAATGCAAAACAAGTGTAATATCTCTAAAAACAACTTTTGACTCTCATGTGACTCAACTTAAGTGTTGTAATTGATTCTAAGCTCATTTTAAGCCACTAAGGGTGTGTTTTTATATCAAATCTATGCATGAAAATAATGGTTTTTAGACCGTTATCAATGTGTTTGTCTCCCTCCTTGCGATGATCATCTAATCCTTTGGATGTGAGTAGTAGGTGATGATGTACCATTGGAGCAAGCGTTGGAGACTGAGAAAGACCCAACCCCTAGTGCTTAGGACTTCTATTAGCTCCTAATTTAAAGGACCTTTATTTTGGAAGGCTCTTAGTATTTATTTATTATGTTCGGTACTTTTGGAAAACTTTTTAGGTCTTTTTAAAGTTTAATAGTCTTGTATTTTGGAGAACTTTGGAAACTTGTACTCAAGACTTATTTCGTTTTAATTTCCTCTATATTTTTGGATGACTGTATAAATATTTAAATACTGTTATCTCTATCTCTCAACTTCACATATTATAATAGTTGAATCCTATTATATTATGTGTATATGATATTTTGAGATGTCAAGATTAATGTTAACCGAGTTGAATTGAGCTGTGAAAGTATTATTGATTAATTATGGTCCGGTCCAGACTCCCATGCAAAGATGGTAATAGTTTGTAGAAAATAATAACTCTATAATTAATACATTTTCTTTTTGCCTATTGTATNTATATATGGAGAGATACTGCGTATTGTGTTGAAATCAATTGCGTGAAATTAATTGATAGATTAGGTTAGTTTCTGGAAAAATGATTAAACATATGGCGACGGTAGTTTCTTTTTATCTATTATTGAAAATGAAAATTCTTCTAAACCATCTCCAATGAAGCAAAATACAATTGATTGTCCTACTCCTATCCCTAGGAAGTATTGCTTAATCAAGGAATTTCCTATCAGTTCATGACTTCCTCGTACGTCTTCGTATCGACAAACGCAAATATCTTCTTACCGAATGAGTTAAACGATAGAAGCATTAAGCATAGAAAAGAAACGCAACAATTGATAATATAAGCATATGAAACATACGAATAAACTAAGAATTTCAATNAATGAGAGTTTAGAGGTTACATCTTTCCCCAGCAACAAATAAGATTAGTTCTCCATCGTCATGGAAAAACTAGGTGAACAATGGAATGAAAGAGATAAAAACCCTAAAGGGAGAAAAGGAGAGCTGTCACTATATCCAAATCTACCCCCAAAGGGGTGAAAAGTGTGTTTCTGTGTCTAAGCCATCAAAAGATACAAATCCTAAGACGTTCTGGCCTTTAAATAAAGCATAAAAATAACAGAAAACAAGTCCAAGCCCAAATAGATAATAAAAAAATAACAGAAAACAGGTCCAAGCCTGCGTCCCCAACGCTCAGCGCTCAAAAACAACGCTCAGCGGTTTGCCTCACTGGCGCTCAGCGACCAAAACTGCCGCTCAGCACTCTGGTCAACATTCTGGTCAACTAGTTGACTTTTTTGGTTGACTGATTGACTTTTCTGGTTGACTGGTTGATTTTTCTGCATTCTATTTGACTTTTCTGCACTNCACCCATTTGATACTTCAACCTTTCTTTCAATTCATTCCAAAAACCTACAAAATCAAGGAAATTTAATGATAAAATCATAAAACATGTCATCAACTCTTATATTCACAAAACTAAAGAAAAATTATGAGTCAAAGTAAGTTTNTAAGTCAATAAAGGGTGCATTTGATATCAAAATTAAGAATAAAAATAACGGTTTTTCAACCGTTATCACAACCCCAAACTAGTAGCTAATATCACGTTGCTAATTACAATTTCAGCCATGGTTAAAACCTGAAGTTTGAAATCTTTTTAGAATTCTTTTTCCTTGCTAGACGTTAAATCTAAGGAGTGATATTAATAGCTCAAACTTTCCATAACATCATATTTAACAATAAATTTGGAACCAAGTTTACATAATTAACCGATTTGAATTGAGCTGTGAAAGTATTATTGATTAATTATGGTCCGGTCATGACTCCCATGCAAAGATGGTAATAGTTTGTAGAAAATAATAATTCTGTAATTAATACATTTTCTTTTTGCCTATTGTATATATATATGGAGAGATACTGCGTATTGTGTTGAAATCAATTGCGTGAAATTAATTGATAGATTAGGTTAGTTTCTGGAAAAATGATTAAACATATGGCGACGGTAGTTTCTTTTTATCTATTATTGAAAATGAAAATTCTTCTAAACCATCTATAAAATAAAATAAGTTAGATAATTTTGGAAAAAATAATTATATATATATATATATATTTTTATTTTCCATTTAGGTGGCCCTCTATATTTCGTTTAGTTAAACATGTTCAAAATGAAGAATCATAATAAACTAAACGACAGATACAAAGTATTACAAGAAGGAGAGCCACTCATTTTTATTTTTATTTTTCACCTCTTGTACAGTGGCTAATGCATAATTACATTCGAAATGCAACTCATGGAGGTGAAGCTCTGTTTTGGTAGTTAGGGTGGTCCCAATTTTATTAACACGTGAGAAAGTAATTAATAAATATTATAAAAACATATATTATAAAAGGATAAAAATACAATTTAATGTAACCCTATGAAGGGTGATCCTCACATGGAGGAGATGTTTTGTTGGTGTGATGAAGTGGGTCCACAGAGGGAAAGATAATTAAAATAAATTTAAATTGAATGCCTCACGTTGAGTTTTAGTAGTTGGAAATAATATAACAGGGTTGGTCCATACCTGCATGATTGTGCATGGACAAATTAGTTTTATAAAACAAATTTAAATATTACGAAAGCATTTAATGCTGCTTTGTCATTTTGTAGAGGGAAGGGTGGGTGTAGTATGATATAAGGGTGAGGAAGTAGTGTTTGCTTCCAGGCCACAGTTTCCTTGCAACTCTTGGTCTTGCAGCACTTGGTCTTGCACCTCTTTGGTCTTGCAAAATGGTTGCACCACTTGTAACTGTTGCATACCTCTTTCTTCCTCTTCTTCTGTTAATCCTTTTTCAAAACCTGAAAAAGGAGAAGAATTCACGGTTTCCACCTGGTCCAAGAGGGCTTCCCATAGTAGGGAACCTTCTTCATGTGGACAGTACCACTCTTCATCTGCAGCTGTGGGAACTGTCAAAGAAATACGGACCCATTGTTTCCCTTAGATTTGGATCAAGGAAAGCCATTGCCGTTTGCACATCTGAATTGGCCAGAGAGGTGTTGAAAGACCGTGACCTCGAGTGCTGTGGAAGACCTAAACTGCTTGGCCAACAAACTTTGTTCTTCAAAGGCTACGATGTTATATTCTCTCCTTACGGTGAGTTCTGGAGAGAGATCAGAAAGATCTGCGTGCTGAATGTCCTTAGCCAGAAACAGGTCGCAACATTTTCCCCAATAAGACACAGTGAGTTGAAGGATATGATGAAAAGAATTTCGAGGAACGCTTCATCCGGAAAGCTTTATAACTTTACCGAAGCGACTATTTCCCTTACAAGCACTATCATATGTAGAATACTGTTTGGGAGAAGCTACGAAGATAACGAAGCCGATGGGAGTAGATTCTATTCCCTACTCAAAGGCTGCCAAGAGATGATGGTTGCCTTCTTTTTCTCTGATTTCATTCCTTCCTTGGGTTGGATCGATACTGTCACAGGAAAGAAGGCTCGTCTTCGTGCTATTTTCCAGGAGGTTGATAGCTTCTTCCAGGACGCCATTGATGAACACCTTGATCCCAATAGAGTAGTCACTCCAGAGAACACAGATATCACAGATATCATTCTTCAACTTCAGAAGCAGCGTACCAGTTCCGTCGAACTCACAGACGACGTCGTCAAGGCCATCCTCATGGTTTGTTTGCACCTTCTTCCTTTTATTCTCATTTATTATTTCCGTAACAAATCATTGCGTACTTTTACCATCGCTATCTATCATCTTACCTAACTCCACTCACTCACCAAATATAACTAACTAACTAACTAAATAAATAAATAACTAACTTATGTTGTGTGTTCAGGACTTGCTTCTGGCATCAACAGATTCAAGTTCGGCCTCCTTGGTGTGGAATATGACTGCCCTACTAAAGAATCCAAGAGTGATGAAGAAACTTCAAGCTGAAATCAGGGGTAAGGCAGGTGGAAAGGAATTTCTGGACGATGAAGATGTTCAGAATCTGCCGTATCTGAGGGCGGTGATAAAAGAGACATTCAGATACTATCCACCAGGGCCAATTCTCGTGCAGAGAGAAACAAACGAGGATTGCGTGATAGGAGGTTACGAAATTCCTGCGAAGACAACATTGTACGTGAATGCTTGGGCGATTCATAAGGACGAAAACAACTGGAAAAACCCATTTGAGTATTATCCGGAGAGGTTCATGGATAGCAGCGTAACTTTCAGAGGGACAGATTATGAGTTTCTTCCGTTCGGTTCTGGTCGTAGAGTTTGTCCTGGGATGCCTATGGCGATTGCTTCGTTGGATTTGATTCTGGCGAATCTTCTGAATGCATTCGATTGGGAACTGCCAGCAGGAATGAAACCAGAAGACTTGGATGTTTTAACAGATCCAGGACTCACAGTGCACAAGAGGAATCCTCTTCATATTCTTCCTAAACGTGTAATCTAAAACTATCATTCTTAATTCCTACGTAGTAATGTTTGCTGTCTGCCCAATCTTACCACCACAACCACAACGACGTAGGTAAATAAGGGCCCTCTCCACTGTCTCTGTCTTTTCTTTCTTTCTCTTGTACTCTTCTTCTTCTTCTTGTATTACCATTCTTAATTATATCTTAATTAATGTCATTTTATCATCAATCCAATTATTACAAGAAATTACATCGTCACTCTACGAGACGTATTAATTTACAACTTTTATGGACGTTGGGACACTACTGAAAAGGACTCTTATATATTTCTTATTTTAGACAGAAGCACCCAAACAAAGCACTTTTCACAACCATCTTATCATATGCTCCAATTAACTTTTCATACTCTCTTGAGGCAAAAAGTGTTCCCAATAATATGCCTCAGGTGTTGTTGGTAGGATACACATATCAACCCAAACCTGGATGTCCTACCATGTCAAGGTAAGCAACCCTAATTATTATGTCATTCTTTCTTTTTCTGATTTTCATATTAATATAAAATATTTTTTATCCATGCTCCATTCTTTCTTAGAAGGACAATGATATTTTAACAACTTTTTTTTAATAATTTTTTGAATTTATTCTAAAAAGATATTTGAAACATAACAATTACAAATTGCCACATACACATTATCAAAAAATTGTCAAAAGAAAATTGTTAGAGACTTTTTCCTTCTTGAAAAGTGATTAACCTTCACTTTCATAAAATAATAAAGGTACACTTTCATGGTGGTTACACTCATTTCATGCTTTTACCTGTCATTAATTTATTTTTTTAACCACAACATATTGATTAAACTGTTTCGATGTTTTTATTAAATTAATTTTAATATATTTAAATATTATATAATTGTTAAAAAAAATTGTGAAATGGTCATAATTAGGGATGGTAACGGGTCGGATCGGATACGGATAGTATCTACTCGTAACTCGACCCGCATGAAAAAACCGTACTCGTTACCCGCTCCACTACCCGTCAGATATCTCCATAAAAAAAATTCACAGATTTTAACCCACGGATACTCATTGATACCTGATTTTAACCTGCAAATATTTTGAAAATAATATTTTATAATTTTAAAAAAAAGTTCAAATTAAACTGCAAAAAAAACATATAATATTTAAAACATACATCTTAGTACAATTTTAATGGACAATTAAATAAAAGTTTATACATAGATTCAAATTAATAATACCTACAACATATACAAATACAAGTAATTTATAAAAAATTCTAAAAATACACTCTAATATCTATGTTTCATCCCCAATATCTTCATTCTCACAATTTAATTCCTGAAACAATAAAAAAAATTAAAATCACCAATAAATAACATATTGACACTAATAATAAAATTAGATTAAAATATTAAAAAGAAAATTACTAACATTATAATCAACAATTCAAAACTACTTTAATATTGATAAAACAGCCTAATAAAGTTACAAAACAACAGTGCTTTGTGAAATATTTTTATAATAAAGAATCATGGGGTTTTATGCAGTATATTTATACTAAAACATCAAGGTTTTCTAGTAACAACAGTCAATCAGCCTGATACAAGAAATATTATAATGAAAAAGTGTTGCCCTGTGAGTTTTGGCAGAATTATTTTTAATGATGAAAAAAATAGAGCAGCAGAGCATATATATATATATGTGCAGTGCGACACTGCTATTATATAAGCTGCTGTAAATTGTAATGTAAAGTAACGTGCAATTAGAAAAGGCGATGAAAATAGCACACAAGTAGAAAAAAACAAAGACAATCACATAAAGCAGCTGAAATTACAGCCTATTGAATGCCATGGCATAAGAAACCGGTGGGTGACTGTGTGTGTTGTGCCAACAATGAGCATTGGGGAAGAAGAATAAAAGAAGCAACAAAAAGAAATCAGAACCCTAAAAATTACACTTCATAAAAAAAAAAATGAAAGGATAACAATAAACTATACCCCCGAATCCTTTTACCTGTGACCGGATGTTTGGATTAATTGGCAAACCTCCTTCTTGGTGTTATGATAAATGAGCTTTCACTGCAACTGAAATTAGAAAATAAAAAGTTGTAAACAAGTTAGGGTTTGGTAGGAGAAAACATGACGGTTGTAAACAAGTTAGGGTTGTAGAAGAGAACTGACGGCAGAGAGAATATAAAAGCTAAAAATAGACTCCTAAATAAGAAAACCTAATGGGTAAAATTGTAATTTCCTTATTCAAACGAGTAATGGATACCAGCGAGTACAGATAATGTGATACCCGAACCCGACCTGTTAATGAACGGGTATTAAAATACCCGTTACCCGCTACTCGCGCATACCTCTTACTCATAGATATTAAATATCCACAACGAATTTTACCTACAGATACCCGCGAGTGCAGGTATTTTTGTCATCCCTAATCATAATCAACTAATTTTGTAATAACGTGAAAAAATCAATTATTAATCTCTCACACTCACTCACTCACTCACTCATTAAATATATATATATATATATATATATATATATATATATATATATATATATATATATATATATATATTTATGTATATATATACACATATATACACACATATATCCATAGACATACATGTATATATATACATACATATATGTGTATATATACATACATGTGTATATGTACATATAAAGCTGTCAAAACGGGTAATTTGGCACGACCCGGTCCGGTCCACCACGGGTTGGTCACTTAGTGAGCTAACCTAACGCGACTCATTTATTAGCGAGACAGAAAAATCTGAACCCGGTTAGACCCACCACGAGTTGGTGGGTAAACGGGTTGGTTCACTAACCCATTTAATTAGAGTTTTTTTAAATAAAAAAAATTACAAAAACTTTCTATATTCAAATTTAAACAAATTTCACTTCCAAAAAATGATGTTAAACTGAAGACAATTAAAATAAAAGGTACAATATAATCCAAATGTCATCCAAAAACAAACACAAAAAACATACAAAAAAACCTGCTCCTTGAAGAATTTCAGTGAAGAAGTGAGAGTAACAACACCGTAAATGAGAGTAAGTTCCGTGAGAGTGATTTGTGAGAGCAGAGGTTACCTTTTTGGTATACACAGTGAGTGAAGAGAGTATTTTATTTTTTAGGGTTTCGAAAATAAAATAATAAATTAAAAAAATAAAATTAGGTAGGTGGGTTGGCGGGCCAACCCGGCCCAACATGGGTTCAACCCGCATGAGCCGGGTTGAAATATGACCCACATAAAAAAAATTCAATTTTTTCAAACCCAACTCAGCCCGAACCCGTGGTAAGCCGGGTTGGCTCGTGGGTTGTGACCCATTTTAACGGCTCTATATACATACATACATGTGTATATGTACATACATACATTAATACATAGCTATATATATATATATATATATATATATATATATATATATATATATATATCAAAGTTTTTATTAAATGTGTAAGTTGAAATATTATGTTAATTATATTCCACACTACAAGAAAAAACGTCATTATCTACCGCCAAAATCCGTATATAAAGCCCAAAATCCGTATATAATATTTGGTTATATACGGATTATATACGGACAAAAATC
>NW_014543979.1:245296-251356 GCF_000741045.1 Vigna radiata var. radiata | reverse complement strand
GAATAAAGCCTGTTAAATGATTTCTGCTCAGATTCCTAGCAAAATTCTTACTCATAGTCAGTGAAAAGTAACATTCAAGATTTCAAAAGTAACTTGCTAAAACACTCACAATTTCAGAAGATGTTCCAAATCACCAATGGAAGAAGGAATGGAACCAACTATATTATTATTTGATATATCCCTGGAAGAAAACATCGATTAGAATGAAATCAGGGATATAGATATAAGAAGACATATTAAACTATTCATACTTACAGTGTATCCAAATTTCCGATCCGTGAAAGTTCAATTGGAATAGACCCTTGAAAATTGTTTGAAGAAAGATTCCTAAGGATAGCCATCACAAGGCCTTGAAGGAATCAGAATTATTAAGAAAAGAAGTAATACGCTTAACTTTGAACTGCTTATAAGAATCAAGTTTTGCTTATAAGAATTTCCTTGTTCAGAAATATTACTAAATCTTGTACCTTTCTTCCCCATAGAGCAAAAGAAATTCGCCCTCCATCAAGCTCTCCGGCAGGAATGCTGTTGATGGCATTGATAAGGAGTCCTGCCCAAGCCCAAATCACTAGAGGGTTGATAGAAATNGTAGTTCCTTCCTTGAGAACGTTACCAAGAAGCAGCTTTGCTAAAAAAAAGAAATAAAAATGGTCACTACATATTGATAAAAGCATTAAGTACTACATCGGGAAGTCACCGGATTTAATTTGTTGCTCTTNTGTGNTNGTAATAATAGAAAATAAATGCTCATTTTAAAATATTTTGCTAAACCCATAAATGAATGCAGACACAGTCTATCTAAATTTCTTTATGCTTACTAGAGTGAGTAGTCAATAGGAAAAAGAAAAAAATATCCAAAAACAACATAAATTACCAAGGATATTACATGCCTACATAAACTAAACAGCATAAAACTATAAACTATATAACTCATTTGAACACAATCCGATACTATAATATTTGAAAATAATGCAATTTGAACTACAACTATTGATTGGAAAAACAAAAAGATTGAGATACCTTCGAAAGATGATGGCAGAGTATGGTAAGTGAGGAAGCATACTTCCAATTCCTTTTCATTGTTTCGGCTTGGGACAATATAAATTAGGTACCTATTCAATGATGAAAATTCAGTATAACATCTATGTACTATGGAAATTAAGAGGCTAATCATTTGATAGAAAGTAACATAAACAAGATAAGATGAACTTTGCCACGAGATCAACCACATTATGACACGACATAATTCAGTTCAGTTAAATACCAAATCTTTAGAGATAGCAACAAACTATGCTCACCAAGAAACAACCGTCCAACTTGTTGGGGAAAGATCCATACTCTGCAATGTCAGAAATGAAGGATGGGTTTGAGCTAAGTCATCAGCCTGAAACACAAAAACCAAAAACAATATAACAGGTTATTGTAGTGACATATAAATCCAAAGTTATACATACTTAATTTTGTGAATTTATACTGCACATATTATGCATATTTGAATGTCGTCCTGAAGAACCAGATGATGATATAACGCGGTAGGTGAATGATATGAAGGTGTTTTCACACGTGATGTAGCTAACCTGGGAGCTGAAACAGATAAAAAACACGTTATTATAGGCAGGGGACACATTTCTCCACTCTTAGTTCAATAGCAGTAGAAAAATGGGTCTTGCATTAAATTAGATAAAGACCGAGGATTTGATATCTATGTAAACATCATATTCNTACTTGTATGTAAATAGACAAATATTGATTGATAAAATGCATATACATGTTCACTCTGTTACAAGGCTTTCATAATTGGAATAGAAAAACATCAACTAGAAACATCAAAGAGCCNTNGTAAAACATCAATAACATTCAAAATATTTCTATCATACATAGTGATATATGTACAAATATATTTGGAGGTGAGGAATTAAATTTCAATTCTATAGTTGATGAAGTCAGTAACTCATCAAATTATGTTTAAATAGGTAGAGTGGAATAAAATTCTGTCAGATTATAAACCTTACAAAATCCAATAAAGTTAAAAGTTGGCATGTAAACTTCAATGCATATAACTACACAATCCAATCAATTTCAGATTTTCTAACACTGCTGGCTTAAGGTTAGGTACACTAAAGTAAACTTAGTTAGCTAATAAACTATCATTTTGATTGTTTAATACAAAAAGTTCTAATTTTTTTTATACTAATGCTATAACAGATTAATGGCTTTATTGTCAAAATAAGGGGTGAGACTGGAAACAAGTAGAAAAGAAGAAGCTGGAGACAACTCTAAAGGCTTTAAGATTGCCAAGAAATCTCGTAGCTATTGTCAAGAACAGAATGAATATATTCCTACCTGATTAGTTGATATTTTCTCAGTCAACTTGCATTAATAATCTCGTGAGTTCATATAGTCACCTAAGCATTATAATCACATCTGAAATGCACTCAAACATACTGCAGAGAATTACAACTAAGATATTTATACCAAAATACCACCTACTTCGCATTTAATTGTCAACCAAGACAACAACCCACAATATAAAACATACATTCCTATTCGCATTCAAACAGTGAAGAAAAATAACACAAACATAAGCAAACTAACCCCTCATATACCCACATGACAGCATCCAATACTTCTAATTAAGCTCAACAGGTTCAGGGTTATGGTAGCAGCAACACAAAGCCAACTTCAAGGGTCATTTTAATCAATATTGAACACAATGCAAGCTAGGGAAAAATTTTCTCGTAGTGATACCAATAATATAATTTATAGATTAGATGAAGGAAAGAAATAAGAAATAGCTCTTGCTGCAAATACCAACATGAAATACAACATTTCAGAATGAGCTTTTCAAAATGAACTTCTCTTTTTCTTCCTGTTCTCATAAAGTGCAGCAATATTGGGGTGGAAGTAGTAATCATGTAGGTGCAAAAAGATAAAGCATTTATTATTCTCAACATATCATGACGACTGAACCAATGTTCTAGAAAAAAATTAAAGTGGTACTAAAATAAAATAAAATGTTTTAATTTTAATAAATTACATAAATTTGTTACTATGTATCCATACAGATTCTAATAAGAGCATTGTTTAAATGCAAGCAAAGAAGGAAGATGCCTAAAGCAAAAACAAAGATAAATCAGAGTATAGAAATTATACTTCTTAAGAATTTCCAAAGCATTACAAGTCTGCAAAGCTTCTTCATGTTCCACAACTTCAATAACAGAGTTGAACATATGTACTTGCAGCAGAGAACATTAGTTACCTGAATATCCAAGCGAATGGAATGTTGGATACCTTTATCTTCATCACAGTAGAAAATATATCCATCAGCTGAGTAGCCAAAAAAGTAGGCTTTTGGAGTCGGTTGGCCAAAGCAAAAGCTAATGCTTGCTCTAAGCAATCATGAGAAAGAATAGTGGCATAGAATAAGCTACTTAAAATTGGTCCCCTTTCTGCCTGCACCCAAATAAAGGTATATCATTAAGCTATCAAACATGTAAATGTTCTCCAACATTCACCAAATATTGAAAATGAAGCACCTAAGTACATATTTCAACATATAATTAAAGACAACTTATGATTAGAGGGAAAAAATAGAATAAACAATCCACTTAGCACCCAAGATTCAAAAAACAACAACCAAAGAAGGTGAGGGAACATAATGCCTAAAAAAATCCAATGTAAATATTTGACAATGACAACATAAGTATGACAAGGAAGGGAAAAGGTAGCTTAATTTAAACAAAGATAAACTGGAGCAAGATTTAAAACTATACCACTGAAAAGACATACACTAATGCCGAGACACATAATCATCAAAACCTAAGTAGATTAAATTCCATTCCTTCAATAATAATGCAACACAAAGAGAAGATGGTTGCCAAGAATCAAATCCCCCAAAAGTGTATGTATAGAGACAGTAGAAATATCAACACAACCCTTTTTGGCTTGACCCCTTAACTAGTATGTTGCAAAAAGGTTGAACCCGCACAAATGTTTTCACGAGAATAAATGAAAGAAAGAAGGGAGGATTAGGGTTTTCGAGTTTTACGAATTTAAAGATTTAGGATGAATGAAAGAAGAAAATTAAAAATAAGTTAGGCCAAAAACTATCTTAATCCTAAAGCTTGTCATAGGTTACTTAGAAATTGTTTGGGTTCTTGATCCCGAGGTATCAGAATTTTCAAACTATCTGAGAACTTTGCTTAACAATGAAACGTGCACATGTGACTACCAAATTGTGAGATAACATCAACAAGGCCACCATAGCCTCCAACTGCCATAACCTGAAATGAGTTTCGCAGTAATGCAACTATATATCACATAAAGTAGAGAGTAACAAGGAGCCCATCAGCATGTTTGAGCAGACAAAGCAATAGTAAACACAATATCAATGATTTTGAAACAGAACATACCCCTGCAGGATGTAAGGAAATAGAAAAAGATGACGAAGGAGCACACTGTATTTGTGAAAGGATCGTGCCATTCATGTCAAAGCGATTGAGCAGAGAATCTGTACCAACTGTCAAAATCTGAAAGTAAAATACAAACAATTAACAAGAGTTAGCAGAGCTACAATTTACATGAGAGTTCATGAGAGCTACAATTAGAAGCTCCTACTTATCATCAGGAGTTATGTCTTTGGCATACAATTTAGACAAAGAATTCCTTATCCTGCAATAAGGATAAAAACCAGAAAGCTCAATTTTGGTGTCCTGAACCAACGTAAATAAAGAAAGTACAAAATTAAATACTGAAGCTGAAAAACACTATATTTTTGTAACAAACCTTGCGTGCTTTAAAGAGCAGTAAGAACCAGATCAACAATCTGGTTTTTCAGTGCATCAAAAACATACTTACTGAGGAGACTTCTTGAGAGTTTCTTCAATGTCTGATTCTGTAGTTGCATTGTTCTCATTTGCAAAACTCCTTTCTTCACCTTGTTCCTTCGGCGGCGAGAAATCTGGACCTCCTCAGCAAAGTTGGCCAAGTTAAGCATGTGGGAAAAGGACTAGGCAACAACAATAGAGCCCCCTGCATCCAAACTAGTTATCATATTTCCAAGTTCTTCTTGTTTCTTAGGGTCACGCTTTCCTTCATACTTGAAATTTCGTACACTTCTTGAACCTGCACAAAAACATTTACATAAATGTCGAAGAGAAGTGAAAGAACATAAATTCCGGAATATTTTTTGATAAATAACTACAGCCTTCTCCATCGAATCCACTGATTCAGCCGTTGAATCTTCCTTTTCCACCGAACACGCGACCTAATTCGCATTTCTCACCGAACAATCTTCCGATTTTTCACTCCTCTCTGAATCTTTCCCACTTCTAGAGTATTATCACAAACCTAAGGTGGATGAAGGTTCTCTCTCAGCGTCAAACTACGGCTTCGAAACGAACGATGAAGGTGATTGCTTTGTCAACGAAGGACAACAAGATTGCTATGTTATTATGCAACGACAGTTCGAGAGAGAGGGAAGAAGCAAGGGTTCAAGAGAGGGACAACGACAGTGAAGAGGACTTGAGAGAAGAACAACGATAGCGAAGAGGGCTCGAGAAAGAGATGTGAAATCGCGAGGGTTCAAAAGAGAGAAATCAAATAGGGTTCGAGGGTGACAGAAAAGCTCGAGGGTTTGGGGAAGAATAGGGTTTGAGGGAGAGAGAAAAGCTCGAGCGTTATGAGAAGAATAGGTTTCGAGGTTTGCTTCTCATTCTAATCAGAACCTAAATTATTTTCTCAATCCGTATATAATATCAGCGGCTAACACTTGGAAATAGTTATATACGGATAATTAAAATTATATACGGATTTTATCTTTAGATAACTTTCCGTATATAATAAACCGTATGTACTATGTATATTATATACGGATTATAATCCGTATATAATAATCCGTATGTAATAGCCAGATTTCTTGTAGTGCCATCATAAGATCTTAGACATATAATATCTTTATTTTTTTAAGATTACAATTGACTCAGTATAATGTTTTAATTAAATTAATTTAACTATTGATTAAAATCATCTTTAGAATTAATATATCAATTTTATAAATGA
>NW_014543979.1:241719-244106 GCF_000741045.1 Vigna radiata var. radiata | reverse complement strand
AAAGATAGAGCCTATACATAAATATGTATAAGTTGTTGGACAAAATATATATATATATATATATATATATATATATATATATATATATATATATAATTTTATGTCCATACAAAGAAATGAAAATATTCTTGAAAAAAAAAAATTATAAACGGAGGTTTCAAATAAATTGAAAATTGGAAAAAGGAAAGCTTTTATTGGATTGAATGAATTTACTTTTATAAGAACCTAGAAAATTGAGTATTAAAGTTAATAGGTATTTTAAAATAATGAGATCAAATATTTTATTTCAAAATAATTCAATAATATAAATATATCTTTTTTAAACTCGTTTCATTACTTAAAACACAAATGACCTTTCTAAAACTCGTTTCTTGAGTTTCTATACTTCTCTCTAAGAAATCTAACTCCTTAATCATCTGTTTGATGACCAAGAAGTGTCTAAGAGATCATGACTGAGTAATCTTCATTCCTATCCGATTAGTTCTTAGTATTGAGCAAGTAACTTTTGACTCCTTTTTTGTTCTGTTGTTAGGTCAAAATCATGCATGTTGATTTTCTGTCGCATGTGTCATATGTGACCTTTTCCTAATTTCTTGTAAATATGAGGTCCTAAGGACTCATTCCAATCACAATTTGGTGATTTGTAGGAGTTTCTAGAGTTCCCTGTGTTTGATGCAATGGTCGAAAATTCTTAGAGTTGTAATAGTTTTCCTTAAGGTAAGGGAAGCTAAATCATATTCTTGGTAAATTTTGTAAAGTTTGAATTGATATTACTTAGGATGTGTAGTTGTAGCTATTAGATATTTATGATTAAAATGCTAGTATTGTGAATTATTGTTCTTGAGTAAGTGAATTTGATCACATGTTGATTATTGATGTTGAATGATTCTGTGTGAAACTCTAATTGTATGATAAATTGTGTTGTTAAGGTGTTTGGTGGTGTTAAATTTTGTTTAATATGGAAGGAAATTGATTTAGGTTTGTAATTATTATTGGTCGATTGTGAAGTTTAGGTGTGTGAGTTTTTGAGTTAAGGGTTAGAAAGATGAGATAAAGTCTTAGAATCTGTTTAGATGTGATTTGAGGGCTGTTAGAGTTATGAAGTGGTTGAAATTTGTTTTAGAAAAGATGTAGTAGTACTTTGGTGGTGGTTTAATTGGTTTTAAAAGCATTTTTGGGAGTTTGGAGTGGTGAGATTTTGAGTTATAGGCTTTGGATCAAATTGTTTAGTTTAGAGGTTATTGGTAAGTAATTCCCAACTTATTAGAGTCCCTAAGCTACTAAAAAATGAGCTGGAACATGTCGATTTCAATCTTGATCTCAAAGTTGAGAATTTAGTTGGTTTGAAGTCGATGCATTGTTGTAAACAATTGATTATTAGTTTAAGATAGGTTATAAACTTTTGTTTCAGTCTAAAACAATTTATAATCCAATTTAAGAGTGTTAGAAGTTAGTAAAAGTAATTCGAATAGGTAATGGGTGGTTCAGAAGTGCTAATTTTTCAATTTTAGTGCTATATATAGAATTATGCAGTGTGGTTGGGTGATGAGTGCATATTTATGCCCACATTTATACTGTAAAATTCAAATTTTTGATGAAATATTTGTGCTTAAATGATTGATTTAAAATGAATCTTTGTGAAGTTGAATTGTTGGGTTTTGGAATTAAAGAGGCATTAAAAGGTGATTTTAATTACATGAATTATTCTTGGATGTTCTAGTATTTATTTGTACAACTAAAATTAGAGTTTTATTGGTCCAAATTGCAATTTAAGGCCCAAAATCAGGTTTAGTTTGGAAAATAATGTACAGATGGGCCAAACAGTCAGATTTTACACTTGCACCCCCAAAATTCCCTACATGCACCCTTCTCTTCTGAAACAGGCCCAGAAAAACCCAAGCCCAAACACTAGACCCTTTTCACCTACACATCCTAAGTTTTGATACAGTCGACTCTGGCGAAGAGCCATAGATCTGGTGCGGATCGAGCTCAGAATCTGACGAAGGATGCAGCGGAAGAACAAAACCCTAGGTTTGTGTGGTTTGACCGGTGAAAAAGGCTAGGGTTCGTGGAAGAAGAGGATTTAATCGGTGGAAGTTCGAAATAATCGGAGGAAAAACTGTTTGAACGGTGAAACGAGAGGTTTCACCGATTGAATCGATGGAAGGGAAGGATTCAGGATTTTGATAGGCCAAATGGAAAGGAATGGTTCGGAGAAGATGAAACAAAACCTGATTGACGGTGACGAAGGACTCTCGAGGACGACGAACTCTCCCGCGGACGTCGGAGGCAAGAGGAGAATGAGTGTGCGCGAGTGGGGTTTTGAGAAATGAAGAATTCTCTCTCTGATGCGTGAGAGAAAATTTATCTAATGATTTAGATGGCTG
>NW_014543979.1:233008-240249 GCF_000741045.1 Vigna radiata var. radiata | reverse complement strand
TTCGGACTCTAATGTGACAAAGGTCACACCTATACGTGAAAAATCAAACACATGCAAAGACAATCAAATTCTACTCCTATGTCTAGCTAAAATTTAAAGAAAAAACAAGCAAGAAAGGTTGCCAAGATTTGAAAGAGCACCAAGGACTCTTCCAAACTTGGACTTTATAAAAGGCCCTTTACAAACAGGAAAACTAAGACTAACATTGGCAGTTGGGCTGCAAGCCCATCAAATACAAAGAAAAATGAAAATAATACAAATGAAACTATCCTACTGCTCTGGTCTTGGTTCCACTCTGCGGAAAAGAAATCACGGCCCAATCTCTTGCTGCTACGATCTCAACCTGGTCCTAGTCTATTTCATTCATCTTGAACAAAATCTTCAAGTGTCCAAATCTTCCCTTCAGCTCTCGGTCTAAATCAAGAATGTTCAATCCTACAAACACAAATAATCACAGAGCTGTTGTCACTTACACCCTTTAGCTAAAGAGATTGCACAAAAGATATAGGTAGTAAAACTTCCCTATCGTTTGGTCTCGTGCACTTCTTCCAGCTAATATAATTGCTTTGGTCTTCAATTACAATCTGCAACCAGAGTATGCCAACATCAACAATTCACTCCTTGCAAGCAATTACAAGTTATACAACACAGTGCAATTAAACAGAAACAGTTTAGGGAAGAAGACTCCCTTCAAATTCAACACTACACCCAGAGATGTTGCTACTGAATGGCTAACTAGGTATTAGTTTCTGAACAAGCCTACAAACACATATACACAAAACTGCTGTGAGGATTCACTCAATTAAAGTAGAGGGCAGAACAAGATATAGGCCAGTAACTTCCCTTTCTCGATATGGCACAATTGTGCAGCTACGAGATTCCTTTTTGCTATCAAATTGCAACCTTCTGTTCAAAGCTTTCACAGATCAGCTCTGCACACATAAACCTCAACAAATTCCAACAACAAAATCCAGCAAGTGTAAATGGTCAATGAGCTAGAATTATAACTTGATACTCAACGGATTATGGCAAGAGATTGGTAGTGTCAGAATAGTGTTGGTGCACTTTAGAGTATGGAAGCAAATCAGAAATTGATAGTTTCAAAACAGATCTTATTAACTCAAGATTCAACAGGCAATATTTGAAACTAAAATGAGTGCAAATGACAGTTTAAACATTCACAAGCACAAATAGCATCACCAGGAAATCAGTAAGCACATTCAAGCAATCAATATCTCACTGAATTCAGCAAACAATTTATGAACTAAATTGATTTCAAAAGCTTCTTAAGCAGTCAAAATTGTTCCAATCAAAGCAACTCTGCTCAGACAATTATTCCATATTCAACAGAGTATATATTGCAAACAACTTCAAACCATACAAGAGCAGTTCAATCACAGTAAAAGTATTTGAAGGTAGAAGAAACTCCCTTCAATTTAGATGACTGCTTTTGGCGTGCTCCAACTAATCAATTATGCACACTGTTGCAACTACTGATAATTCAACTTCTGGACAACATTTATACCTGTAAAGATCAACCAAAAAGAAGACTGCACAACTCTAAATAGTTAGAACAATTCAATTTAACACTTATTTCAGGTCTTAAACAAGAACACACTCTCAACAAGAAATTTGGCTCTTAGATACAGCCATACAAAGCTCACAACAACAAGTTCAACTCTGGAAGCTCAAAGCACTCAAAATAGAAAGGTTTGGGAGGGAGATTCTCCCTTGACAGTTTAAGGTTGGAGAGTCTTTTAGACCACCACCACCTAGAATGCTACCAAGCACACAAACCTTCTTTCAAAATTCCATAAACCAGAATGAAAGTGCTTCTCAGTCATGAAAGGAAATGGCTAGGCAAAGATCAAAATAATGGACAGAACCAAACAAGACAACTACTAAAGCACAGAAATGACAGCACCACAGAACAACAAACTCAAAACAACACTAGACCAGATTACAAAAGCAAAGAAAGCTCAAATTAAGAACAGTAGAATAGATTGCACTTATAATGGACAAAACCAGATTTAGCAATTAAGACAAACAATGAACAAAGCTATCAAGAACAGCTGGCACACAATTCAGAATCCTAACAAAGCTCTAGAGTGGATTAAAAAAACACAAGAAAATGCAGCAAAGAATTGCAGAACTGGTTATTGAAAACATGTTTCAGATGCAAAATTGATCTTGTCCAATAGCTATTTTGTTAATTCAAGGCCAGTTTACACCAATTCATAGGATTTTACTCAAACTTCACGTGTTCAGTTCCTCATTTTTCTTTTCATAATTTGCCTCTTTTGACTGATTAACTCAACTCTTATGCCTTTATTTCGTTTTGGACCAAAACAGTGATTAGCAAGCATTGAAACAACTTAGTTCTGCAGTTTAGAAAGTGTAAAAAAAATGGTTTGCAATGACTCAAGGATTGGATGCACAGAATTCCAACAATGATCTACTACTGAAATGAACAAAAACAAAGTAAATGACTCAAGCAAGGAAATATGCAGTTCGGCCTACTGCTTTGCAAGTAATTTCTGCTGTGACTTTTGCACTAACAACCAAGCTAATGCTGAGCATATCACGACTTTTCTGGTTGGCACTTTGTTACCAGTCATATCAGCATTCCAGCTCAATTTTTTTAAAAATGCAGAATAGTTTCAAAGTGCAGATTCAATAGCTTATTCAAAACAGAAGTTCACAACAGAAAATTCAAAATAAATCTGCTGCTCATTTCATGCATCCGAGCTCTCAGTATTGAAGGTCATAGCTCATACAGGATGCACACTGAACATACAAGCAGATCATCACATAAACCAGATCAAATCAGAGGCACACTTTGGATTTACTTTGGATTTTTTTTTTTGACAAAATAAGCAATTACACATGACAGACAAAACAGGATACGATGCTCAAAATAAAATTGACTCAAACAAGAAATAGACCGAATAAAAATGAAAGAAGACACAAAACAAAGACGCAAAAGCACAACAAACACAAATCAAGTTATCACAAGACAGTGAAGCAAATGATGAACAACGCGAGAATGACAAAAAAATTAACACAACTCAGAAAATGAAGGAAACTCAAAATCAAACAAAACAAAACATAGCAAGTCAGATTCAGATGAAACAAAACACAAAACTAACACAGAGTCAGAGACGCGAATCAAATTGAACAAGAATCAAGACAACACCGAAACAGAGAAAGCAAAAAAACAAAGATCCAGATACTTAGCTTTGAAGCGTGCCTAACCCAAGGAAGAGAACCTATGCTTTGATTACCACTTGATACAGTCGACTCTGGCGAGGAGCCATAGATCTGGTGCGGATCGAGCTCAGAATCTGACGAAGGATGCAGCGAAAGAAAAAAACCTTAGGTTTGTGTGGTTTGACCGGTGAAAAATGCTAGGGTTCGTGGAAGAAGAGGATTTAATCGGTGAAAGTTCGAAATAATCGGAGGAAAAACTGTTTGAACGGTGAAACGAGAGGTTTCACCGATTGAATCGATGAAAGGGAAGGATTTAGGATTTTGATCGGCCAAATGGAAAGGAATGGTTCGGAGAAGATGAAACAAAACCTGATTACGGTGACGAAGGACTCTCGTGGACGACGAACTCTCCCGCGGACATCGGAGGCGAGAGGAGAATGAGTGTGCGCGAGTGGGGTTTTGAGAAATGAAGAATTCTCTCTCTGATGCGTGAGAGAAAATTTATCTAATGATTTAGATGGCTGACGATGAGAGAAAAGCACGGTGGTGCTTTGGAAAATGAAAATGAAGTGTGCTTTGGAAGGAGGCTAGAGGTCTTTGGACTCTCTAGCCAATGACTTTCAAGGGAGAATTATTTTCTGATTTAGAAAATCAAATTCTCATTAATCTCAAAAGTGCTTGCAAAATGTGTTAGCATGCCTATATATAAGACTAAATGTACCACATGCCTAACACATTGTACACATGTTTAATACAAGTAAAAGAATTACTAATCTAATGAAATTGGGCTTGGGCCTCGCGTATCAAGTTTCCTATACACACCCCTCCTAAACTAGACTTCACCAGATCACGCCACGTGTCCAAATCCTCTGCACACCAGATAGACCAACCAGCACATGCCACCTCAGCCGACTTGACACGTCATCACCATTTTCATCAGAAACCTAGTATCCTTACCATTAACCCTAGCCGCCGCATCTCCCATAGCCGCCGCCGCCAAGCGAAACCACACAGAAACTCCAGCGCGACACAACCTTCCTCGTCTTCACCAGTGTCGTTGCCGGTAGCTACCACCGTCATCAGTGTAGATCGCGAACGCCAAGGTCGCGATACCTCCGTCATCGTCATCGCGCAACATTTCTTCTTCCTTGCAGACCACCATCCCTCATCTTCTTCTTAGCAAAGCGCGGTCACCTTGCTACTACAACCATCTCCAATCGGCCTCCATCTTCCTCGCCAGAATCGCGATTCCTTCGTCCTCCGCTACCAAGCATGATTCGATTTTTCTTTGAAACCTGCAAAGAACACAATAAACCCAGTGGTATCAGAAAACCCTATCGCGCCATCAATCCTTTACGAAAGAAGTTGCGTGACTTTGTCTTGCATCGCACCATCATGAGGTTAACCATTCTCCATAACCATGAACAGACCTGCAAACAGAAAACAACACCCAAAAATTGCACCTTCATCATCAATCTCGCGCATGGCAGCTTCGACATTCTCGAGCATCCACGTTTCCGGCGAGAACGGCGACGCTGGAAGTCTTTGTCCAATTTCATCTCGAGACTCAGGAGGCAAAATGGAGCCTTCATATTCGTTTACCCCCAATTCCAAAACCCTAATTTTGGGTGGATGGGAGCTGACACGTGGCGAGACCCCATTGGCGCGTCTGATGAAGGTTGAAGAACAATTATTTTCATATGTCATTTTAGACCAAAGTACGCCCTTTACTACTTAGAATGAGCTTAGAATCAAGCAAAACTCAATAAATGAGTCTGTAGAGAGTCAAAAGCTGTTTTTAGTGATATTATGCTTGTTTTGCATTGTTTTGTAGCTATCTGGAGAAAGTGAAGAATGAAGTTGAAGATAAAGGTCGTAGACTCAAGTAAAGAGAAGAAAATTGAAGATTTGAAGAGTCGACGTAAGTTGCCGCCGGGCGGTCTAGGACGAGGAGTAGGCACCTGGCGTTGGCGTTGGGTGATTTTGAGGGAAACCGCCGGGTGGTAGACCCTACCGCCGGGCGGTAGTGCGATTTGTGGGAGACTGCCGGGCGCCACACTTATACCGCCGGGCGGTTGTCTGTTGGGCTTGGACCTGTTTTCTGTGTTTTTTATGATCTGTTTGGACTTGGGCTTATTTTTAATGTATTTTTATGCCCTATTTAAAGGCCAGAACGTCTTAGGGTTTGTATCTTTTGTTGTCTTAGGCACAAAAGCACACTTTTCACCCGTTTGGGTAGATTTGGAGATGGTGACAACTATCCTTTTCTCCTTTTTAGGGTTTGTATCTCTTTCATTCCATTCTTCATCTAGATTCACCATGACAATGGTGAATTAAACCCTATTGTTGTTGGGGGAAACAATGTAATCTTTTGATACTCTCTTTTATTAAAACTCTTGTTTATTTATATGGTTTCCATGTGTTTTGATTGTTAATTGTTGGGTTCTCATCTGTGCTTAATGCTTTTATCGTTTAACTCATTCGATAACTGTTGTTTGTCTTTATTGATACGGGGACGTACAGTAATGTCATGAACTGGTGAGTAATTCCTTGATTAAGCAATACCACCTAGGGATAGGGGTAGGACGATCAATTGCTTTAAACTTCTGCTCTATAATGTTGTATTAATTGCTAAGGGAGGCTACGAATAACAAGCCAGTAATTAGTATTAGGCTCTTTTCGCCGAGGGATCAGTTTAAGGGTAGGCTAAGAAAGTTGCATGACAATTAACTAGTCAAGCTAATAATTCAAGAGGAGTAAATAAGAGAGAGCGGATACGATGAAATTGTAAACCCCCAACAACTCCATTCATCATCCACTTTTGTGTTTAACCTCAATTGATCAAATTGCATTCATGTTTATTTCTCTGCACTTTATAAAAATCCCAAAATATTATTTTTATAGTCTTAATTGGTTAGGTAAAAGCACAACAATTTAGTTCCGTGAGTCTCTTGGGAAAACGATACTTGGACTTACAATTTATTATTACTTGAACGATTTGGTACACTTGCCAATCCATCAACAACGTCATCTTGAGTCAATGCTGTTTGAATCTGGTCAACTGAGGGGTTTTTCTGCAAATTTTAAAAGAAAGGAAGGGGCTAAAGTGCATATAGAGGAATTTTAGGGATTTTTGTTTAATTTTGGAAAGTTAGAAAAGCTAGAAGATAAAATTCAATTGTTGAATTAATTTAGTTTGGAAATATCAACAAAAAATATCTTCCAAATAATGTTATAATTATCTAAATCTTTTAGTTATTTGGAAGATATAAGATAAAAGATTTTGCAACTGAATATTCAGAGTTCAAACCCAATCAAATCCTATATAAAGAGACCCAAGAGTTTTTCTGAATATAAAGAGAAAGGACATCTTCATAATATAACCACTTCTAACAGTTATCACCTTGTGGAAGGACCCCATAATATCAAACTTGAGCTTTTGTTTTTACATCTTCATTATGCATGATCTTCTGATTATGGTGAGAACGACCAAACTTAAACTCCATTTTTTATCTTTATTATACATGAGATGCTCTGATTGGTGAGAATAATGGTTATTTATTCTAGTTTTGTTTTCATTTTTTTATTATTATTTTATTAAAGTTGAATTATTATTATTTTAATATTTATTCTAATTAATTTTATTTTTAAATTTTCTTATTTTATTATGTATCTTATAGCCAAAGTGTCACACTCTGAGTGGTGGATGTTTTGAGATTATGAATGAAAGGAAAAAAAGAAACAGAAATATGACATGCAACAAAGTGGCAACAAAAATTTAGAAAAGCAAGTTGAAAATCTTATCTTTAATAATTGGTGGATATTAGCATTTAATTCCAGGTCCAACTCTCCAACATACCTTATGAACTACAGAAAAGAAAAAAAAAAATTAATTGTGATAAATTGAGGGATAAGAAAGAGAAAAGAGGTGGACATAAAACAAATATAAATCCAATATAATATATATATATATATATATATATATATATATATATATATATATATATATATATATATATATATATATATAT